>NC_134459.1:149133513-149183513 GCF_047948215.1 Lycorma delicatula | reverse complement strand
AACATGTTTTGTCCAGTTATGACAAATAAGCGGTTGTTTCAACTTTGACCTATTTGAAGTGAACTTCGTCTAGCGAGCTATTTCTATATGTTTAGGGAAAAGTAGTCCCTGGGAGCCAAATTCGGTGAATAAAATGTAATTGGAAACACTTCAAACCATAGATCATGGAGTAGAGTCAGAAAAACTTGAGACATGTCCAGGCGCATATGGTACTGAAAGAACACATTATGGTGTTGAAAAATAAATTCATCACCAACTCTTTTTAGTCGGATGTACGTTTAGCCTAAATAGCACCCTTTAATCGGTTCACTAGTGAAGTAATACTCCCTAGTGATGCCCTGGCTTTTTCCAGATAGTATGACCACAACTCATGACAATCCCAAAAAAAAACCTTAGTCATGACTTTTCCTGTAGATGCTACTATTTGTGCTTTCTTTGGGGCACTTCCATCTGCTCCCACCCGCCGTTTGGACTGCTTTTTCGTCTCAGAAATATAATGGTAAATCCCTGTTTCATAAACTACTTTAAAAGGTCGAAGAAACTAGCGCGATCAAATTAAAATAAGTCTAAAACCCTAGAGACAGTCAAACACGGCACCATGTAGCGGAAAGATTTTCCATACCCAAAACATCTTGTAAAATGTAGTGGAAACATTCTCTCGAGATTTTTGCGATGTCAGAAAGCTCGTGTAACTTTAGTCGACGATAATTTAGAACGCATTGAGGATTTTTGTAACGATTTCACCGACCGTAGTGGTTTTTGGGCGTTCCGAGCGTTCATCTTAAATAGATGTACGATCATAAAATCAGCAGCCCAATTCTTTACCGTCGAAAAGCAAGAGGAATCCTTTAAAGTAGAATCTAAATCTTTTTGTATATCCATCACGGTTAAACTTTTTGAAACAAAATACTTTATAACTCCTCGAACAACTCATTTTTCAGAAAATTTCAAAATTTGTTTGTTTTCCTCGATCTCCACAAACAAGAAACTAAACGCCCGTGTGTAAAACTTCGCAGCATATCACCTGTACGGTTATACTTGACAAATATCACAGTTATTTGATTATATTCCCGCCATATCTATGCCAGTCCGATACATTCCAAACAAGCCAGCTATATTAAATAAGGAAAAGTTTAATTTGGCACAAAAATTATCAAGAAAATCTTCTTTTTTGTTATATTTTCCAAAGGAACATAATAATTTCTCTACGATGTAGATACTACCAGTTTTTTGACGAATGAATGGTGAATATTTTTCAACAAAAATCTTTATCAACCTAAAATATATCTATTGTCTTGAGACATTACTAGAATTTTTTCATGAGATTTTTACAAATACTTATTCAATTTAAAGTTACATTAATGAATAGTATTACTGCAGTCTTTTTTCACTTATTATTGTTTATAAATATCTCTTTTTTCCTGTTTAGCCTCCGGTAACTACCGTTAAGATAATTCTTCAGAAGATGAATGAGAATGATATGTATGAGTGTAAATGAAGTGTAGTCTTGTACATTCTCAGTTCGACTATTCCTGAGATGTGCGTTTAATTGAAACCCAACCACTAAAAGAACACCGGTATCCACGATGTAGTATTCAAATCCGTGTAAAAATATCTGGCTTTACTAGGACTTGAACGCTGGAACTCTCGACTACTTCCAAATCAGCTGATTTGGGAAGACGCGTTCACCACTAGACCAACCCACGATTACCTTCTTTCTGTTTACGAAGACATCCAAAAATTTTCCTCGCGATACAGAGAGGTTAGACAAACATGTAAATTATGTGGCATAAATCTATTAGACAACAGCGATGACATCAGGCGACTGAAACATTTTCATTGCTAGACCTGGAAGAGGTAACCAAAGGAATGATCTGGAGAAGGAAGCTATGAGTGGGAACCCAGGATGACTGTCACTGTGTATTGTCTAAAAATTACAGCTATTTCTATTTACCGACGAATATTTGTTTTGTATATAGTGCTGTTTTCTTATATTGGTGTTGATGACAATGTTAGAAATAAATCACCGAAGGAAAAATAAAAAAAATAAAAACATTGTCATCATACTCCCTACTTTTTTTAAAGTGAAAAGCACTTGTACAGGTGGTCCAAGTAAAGTTCAATACTTAACGTAGCATTAGAAATAAATCACGGAAGGAAAAATAAAAAAAAATATAAAAATGCTATGTTAAGTATTGAACTTTACTTGGACCACCTGTACAAGTGCTTTGCTTATACTCGAGGTGTCGAACTTGTATGCTTTAATGAGGGGTTTCGTCAAAGACCTCTCTCTTCAAGTGGTATTATGAATGAAATTTACTTATGGTCCCCTATAAGGGTCCGATTGCAAATGGTAACACACAAAATAGGCTTATTATTTGTTATAACATGATTAATAACATATAAATTAGACTGTACAAATAACTTTCAGTGTTGTTTAACTACCTTACATGTAAATTAACATGTACTAAAAAAAAAAAAAAAAATAGTACATGTACTATATTATTCTTCAAAAATGTCATAACTATCTTTAAAAATCCTCACTATTATTACTGTAATATAGTATATTCTTTTTCCTGACTATTTATAGTCGTTCCCGAAGTGAAATGTCTAGCAAAATTTCATTAACTCCAAAGTAGCTGAATTTTCTCATATACGTATTATTTTATCTGAAGATTAAAATAAAAAAAAAAAAAAAGTTTATACGATTTTGGTGGATGCATATAAATAAATAATGTCAATGTAACGTTGCTTTCTAACGTTACGTAAATACGTTTATAACGTTGCATAAATATCTAAAAAATAAATTAAATAAAAACTGAAGTCATTATACAAAAAGGAGAAAACCTGACTAAAAACAAAAAAAAAACGGTTTTATTTTTTTGTAAACAAGTGTAAGACGTTTTCATAGAGTGGAGTACAGTATGTTTATATACATTAAACTAGAAACCCGTGGTAAAGTACAAAAGTAGGAAATAAGTTTTTTCCATGAACACTTTTGTGATTTAGTACAGCAAACTTAAACATAATTTAAAAAAATAATAATTTAGTTTTACCCGGTCTACGATATTTACTTTTAGATTTGATTTTTTTATTTAAAAAAAATAATAATTTAAAAAAACGTAGCTTGTCCTATGTATCATTTTAATTTTGCGTAGTAAAAAAGGAATTCTTAATGAAAAATTCTTCTGAAATTACCTACCATAAAGTTTAAATAAAACTATATTTACGTAAAATTAATATGAAATTGTTTAATTTTACTACAAAATAATTATTTTGTAGTATTTTAAAAATTAAAACAAAGTTAGAAGTTGGAAGTTAAGGAGACATTTAAAAATTTTTAAATGTTATAAAAATTGAATATTTTATTTCCTCTAATATTAAATGATAAATTGATATACAATATACATATATACTCGAATATACTTTAATAAAAAGTTATGATATACTGAATAGAAAGACAAACTCTTCCCGTTAAAATTGTTATTTCTTTATTTCATTAAACAAGTAGTAAGAGAAGTTGTGCTGCATAAAAATATAAATGAACCTATAACAATCTAACTTTTCTAGTTTCCCGTTTTACCAATTACTTATAAAAATATCTCACCTCTAGTTGTACTTTACTGAAACAAAAAAAAACCACCTCTTTAAACAAAAATCTGATGTAGACACCACATGACTTCCTTGTACGCCTATTAAATTACCTATACACATTTTTTGCTGCACTTCATTTAAACTTAATTCATTTGAAAGTGAGATACGATCCTCCAATTCTTTAATAAAGTAGACAGTTATACAAATGTATTGTGGTGGACACCTCATCAGCATTTTATATCAGCAATTTATATTAGTTTATAAATTAATTTTCTTTCATTTCACTCAAGTAGTAACGTAGTGTAAGTGAAAACGTGTTGGATCCGTAACCATGTACACACTGGTTGGAATCTGACTTCATATAGATACACTTTTTTGTAACTTTGCTTTTTTTTTATTCAAATATATTGATTTATTAATAATTATTCATCTCTGTAACATTTTTTTTTAATTAAAATGAAAAGTACATAAATTTTTATTTCACTAATAACTTCTGATTTTTTTCATATTTTTTTTTTTTTTATGTTGCTAAATTGTTATTTAATGTAAATATTTTTTCAATCGGAGGTTAATGATTATTATTAATAAATCAATATATTTAAATTAAAAAATAAGGAGATTAATTCTGATTTGAACCGATGTGCCTTCCCTTTGAAAGATCCAAATATTTCATTAACATTTTATTTGGTTAAACTCTGAAACCAGCGAAAATAAGTACTAGTTATGATATATAGTTGAAAATCTCTCAGTGAGGGCTTATTACTGCAATTAAGAAAAGTCCAAAATCAATTTTTTTGGATTTTGGCTTTTTTCGACACTTTTGGTGCAATCAAAACGAGAGGTGTACAACTAGATGTTAGAAGATTCCTACATTCAAAATTTCAACATCCTACGGCTAATCGTTTTTGAATTCTGCGAGAAGATACGTAGGTACCGATGTCACGCCGAAACTAATTAAAATGGATTCAGGGATGTAAAAAAAGGATATTTCCGTTGAAATATGAAAACCGAAATATTTCGCGATCACAATACTTCCTTTACTTCGTACAAGGAAGTAAAAACAAAGAACTTTTGTTTTAAATTTTCTTCTTTTTTTGGTATGATTTCAGGTGTTTATTTATTTTATATTTAGATAGATCTGTGATAAAAAAAATAACGAAGCTTGGCTGCCATTGTTTTTAAATGCACCCAAAAACCATAAAACGTTTCTATTTGATTTATAGAGAACTACCTTAATGAAATTCAGTCGTTTTGTGAAGGTAAAATTTTTTGAGACTGGACTTTTAGGGAAAAATGGTACAATTAAATACATTAGTTTCTAAATATCAATACATTAGTTTTTATTGAATATTATTTTTATAATGTTAAAAAAATAATTATAAATAAAAACTGTCTTAAAACAAACAATTTTTAATAAGATCTGGAATTATAAAGCTCAAGGTGGCTATGTTAAATGAAAGAAGAACTCAAACAGTTCAGTATTACAGAAAATGATTGTATAGAACGAAAAGAATACAGAAAGGATATTTTTGAATTAAAGGTTCCTGTAGGTGAAAAGAAAGAGAGGAGAATGGACTGAGGAAAGAAGAGCTTAACAGTCCGAAAGAATAAAGAACTTCTGGAAGAAAAATAGAGAAGCTACATGAAATTATATTTAAATGGTTCGTGGAAGAAAAAGTGTGTTTACTCTATCTAGTATTTGATTTGGTAAATGGAAGAATCCATTTGACCTTTTTTAAGCAAGCGGTCCAACCGTTTTAGGTTTTTCTTTTTCAGTTTAGCCTCCGGAACAACCACCGTAAGGTATTATTTCAGAGGATGCATGTGGATGATATGTACGAATGTAAATGAAGTGTAGTCATGTATAGCCTCAGGTTGACCATTCCTGAGATGTGTCGTTAATTGAAACCCAACCACCAAAACACAGGTATCCACGATCTAGTATTCAAAGTCGATGTTTTAAATACACAATGGAATAATACAGTGCATATTTAAACGTTTAAATAATTAAAAAAGAACACACGTTGAGAAAATTAACTAAATATTTCAATACAAGAATAAAAGCTGCGTTTATATTATACTGTAGTTTTCCTTTCAAATTTATAAATATTTATTTTTGTGTTATTACATATTTTCATTTAAAATAAATAAATCGAATTCGTTAAGTTATTTTTTTTTTAAATTAGGTAGTCATACAAACAGAACATATATCAGTCCAACCCATAACATTTTTCTTTTTTAACTTGAGAATTCAAAACAAAATTACCAAAGGCGATAGCTTAATTCAATTGTGATTATTCAGGATTTTTTTTTTTTTTTTTTTTTTTTTTTTTTTTGTAAAAAATAACGAAGATGATATTTTTCAGTCTTACAGGCGATGTATAAAAAACAATAGTTTATTATATATTTATAAATTATTCGTGTCACCGGTCATCGCCATCTTTCTTTCGTGACAGGTTCTACAAATATTATCTCTTCCATCTATGTTCTTAACTAAATATACATTTCATAAAGCAAGTTGTTATAAATTAAAAACGTTTAAAAAGCTGATTGGAAGGGGAAAATATATGAACGTTGTCTAAATATTCTTATGAGGTTGACCGTAAAGATTTATTTTCGTAATGCGAGTTGTAGCACATCGACTAAAAATGTAATGTACGAAAGGTCAGTAGACTATTCTGGAGATAATTTATAAACTGACTTTTTTATAAAATGTAGTAGTACATTAAACCGATGTAATGTATCTAATACGTTCTAATTTCAAAAGTATCTATATAAATAAAAAAGTAAATGTTCGTTTGTTCAAAATCTGAAATCTCCGTAAGTTCTTCATCGAATGCTTTGAAATTTTGACACAACGTTGCATTCGAATACGCGCGTTTTTATATACCTACTATTTATATACCTAATATGTCACACCTGTGACAGGTAAAAACATGATTTTTTTTAAAAACAGCGCTATCTATTGGACGTAAAAGCAACACACGCTGTACTAAATATTTTACGATTCCATTACAATGTTTCCCATGTGTGTGTCCGCTGTAGACTAAAAGCTACTGTACCGATTTACGCCGGGAGAAAGGAAAAAATCAGAAAAGGGAAATAGGGAAAAATCGGAAAACGGAAAAATCAAAAAAGGTAAAAGGGAAGAAAGGGAAAATGGGAAAAATAAAAAAGGGAAAAACGGGGAAAAGGAAATTGACAGGGGAAAGGAGAAAATAGAAATTGGAAAGAGGAATGGGGAAAGGAAAATAAGAGAAAGATAAATGGGGAAGGAAATGGTAGAAAGGGAAAATCGGAAAAGAGAAAAATCGAAAAAGGTAAAAGGGATGAAGGTAAAAAGGGAAGAGGGGGAAAAAGAAAAAAGAATAAAGGGGAATACGAGGGGGAAAAAATGGAAAGGGGTGTACAGGTATTCCAGCCGCGGTGTAAACGTTGGTTGAGATAATGCTCGTAGCATACACTTAGTAATTGCCGGATAAATAAATTATTCATTTACACTTCCTTTATTTACTTTTAAATTTACATTTACTTAATTAATTAATATATTAAATCACAATAATTTCGTACTTTAGTTAAATACACATTTTTAAATATTTGTTAAACATACTGTCTAGCTAGAACAGATTAGTAATGTAGTTTACGTTATAGTTTAAAGAAAGCTATTAATTGCTAAATAATAAGCTCACAGCTGGTTCATTGTTAAGAAATAAGATATAAGAAAATGACAGGATATGTTTACATTTATCAAGAGTATGAGGAAAACACATGAATCTGAACAAGGAGAAAGGAGAAAAAATAAAATGGAAAATGGAGGAAAGAGGAAGGGGAAAGGTAAACAAGGGAAATAGAAATGGGGAGCAAAGGGAAAGGCGGAAGAAAAGAAGAATAAAGGGGGAATAGTGTAGACGAAGAGAGGGGATTTGGGGGAAAGGGAAGGTGTGAATATGGGAAAAATTAAAATATGGAAAAGGAAATGAGGGAAAGGAAAATTGGGAAAAGGAAAGGGAAAATAGAGGAAAGGAGAAAGGGAAAAGAGAGGAAAGGGAAAAGGGAAAGGTTAAATTTTTTGAAGTTCCGTAATGTTCATTTTGTTAATGTTTTATCAAACTTTCAATTGTGTTCATTTAATTTATATATATATATATATATATATATATATATACTCAAATCTGGCAACAGCGAAGCATTACGGGGTTTGCTAGTACAAAAATTAGAAAATCTATTACCATGTAAAAAATGTTATAAGACATTAAACATATATAATATTTAAACAGTTAATAATATTATCAGTATTATTACCGTAAGCATAATAAAAATTTGATACGATTTGTAAAATGACATTACTTACATTATACTGGAATTCTTGTTTTTAATGAAGTGAAAAAGCTGAATTTCCTGTTATACGTATACCTTGTTCAAAAAGAAGTCATTAGAGGGATCGTTTGGTATAATGGACATCCTAGTAAAGTGAACGAATGAATTTTTGTTTGCAGATTTTTGTTCACGGAAATGGAAACCTCTGTTAAACAGTCCTTTGATACTTCAGCACTCAAACTAAAGCTATATTATACCTCTTCTATTCTATTTTATTGTAACATAAAGGAATTACATTATTGGATATTTTCGTATAGTCTGTTCTGGTTTTAAGATGTACATTGGACGTATTTATTTGATTTCGAATTAATTCTATTTCCTAATAATACTACATTTGCTTTATATAGTTTTAATTGTATTTAAATATATTAATGTAATAATTAGTTTTTTATCGAGTTAAAAGAAGAAATAATCGAATCTAGGACTTCTCGTGTATATGTAATCTTTTTTTTATCGATTTTTGAACATTACTCCTTTCTAAATGGAGTGATTTCGACGATTGTTTTCTTCGTAGATGGATATTTTCTATTTACCACTTTGTAAAATTTTAGATAGCTTTAAGTGAAAATTTATAAAAAAGCAAAAAACTAACTAAATAGACGGTTTGAAGACAGTTTTCATCTTTAGTAGTTATCATTGCTTAGTACTGTATTATATAAGCATAATGATGCATATCATTAAGAAATGTTAAGTAAAAACTGTCCTGTGTTCCAAAAAACCTTGCCTCATGCTCAGTATTATATACACGAATTTCGTTTGTTATTTTTATTAAGATATAAATTTCTCGCTTTAGTCTCATTTCTTGCGAACGGTGTAATTTTTGTTGTATAGAGGAGCGATTTCTTAAAGCCTTATTCATATTCACGGAAAAATAAAATTATCACATGAAAGATTACTTAAACGTAAAGTAAAAAAAAATCTGATGTGGACACGACATGACTTGCTGTACACACATTTTTTGCTGCACTTTATTTAAACTTATTTCATTTGAAAGTGAGATAATATCTCCAATTCTTCAATAAAGTGAACAGTTACACAATTGCATTGTGGTGGACACCACATTGCATCACATTTTTTGCGGTGTCCGTATCAGCATTTTATATTAGCTTATATATTAATTTTGTTTCACGTCGCTCAAATAGTTGTGGTGTAAGTGAGAAGTATCGGATCCGAAACCATGCATACGTCGGTTCGAATCAGACTTCTTTTTAAACTTCTTTTTTTAATTTAAATATACTGATTTATTAATAATTATTAACCTCTGTAAAAGTTGTTGAATTAAAATGAAAAGTACAAAAATTTTTATTTTACTAATAACTTATGATTTTTTCAAATTATTTTTTAATCTGAGGTTAATAAATTAAAAAAAAAAGTTAAAAAAAGGGAAATAAAGTCGGATTCGAACCGATGTGCCTTCCGATAATTAAAATTTAATTAATTAAAATTTTATTTAAATTTTAATTAATTAAAATTTTATTTGACTATAACTCTGGAACCAACGAAAATAAGTACCACTTATGATATATCGTTGAAACTCTCTCAATGAGGGCTTATTCCTGCTGTTAGTAAAAATATGCAAATATGGAATAAGATCCACAGTTTAAATTCCATAGTTTATTTGAGTTTGACATAGTATAAAGTTTAATATAAAGTACAAGTTTAACATACAATATGAGTTTAACATGATGTATAAGTTAACAGTTTAACATAAAGTTTAACACACGTTTACACACATGTGTGCGAAGCCGCTGTCGCTAGTCGACTGACACAATGAGAGGGAGAGTCTCCCCACCACTTAATACATGTTACTAATAACTAACCTATATTGTTTACATCCCATTAAATTACATTTTATTTTCTTAATTACATAACATTCAAAACGTTAACATGCCGCCGCCGTTGAAGGCGCAGGCTTCAAGATACATCAGTAAGTTGGCAAAGTTTAACTTGGGGTTTACCAACAAGGAAATGAGGAGATGTTAACGAACTTAGATCATTAGGATCGCTGGAAAGAGGAATAAGAGGTCTAGAGTCAACATATACTTCTACCTTAGCTAATAAAGTTTCTAATTCATCGTACAGCAAAATATGGTTTCTCCAGCACTCGTTGATGTCCCTTGACTGATTTTACTCCAGCCTCCCACAACCCTCCAAAATGAGGTACAAGGGGTGAAATGAAATTCCAGTTGATGCCGTTTGATGCACAAAACGAATTCAATTGATGTAAGTGAGTATTTGATGCGAATAGTTGTTGCAATTCTTTCAGTTCAAAATTGATTTTTGTCGTTTGAATTGGTTGAGGCCAGTCATATTTGACGTTTTTGATTACCACTGAGGTCCATTCCACCAGAGATTACAGTTTAAAAGCTATTTAGATGACAGAGAACGAGAAATGAGATCAGCTGGATTATCCTGTGATTTTACGTATTTCTATGTATAGTTAGGTGTCAATTCTTGAATTTTAGACACTAATATCGACATATGTTTGCCAAGTTTTAGGAGGAGAATTTAACCAGTGAAGTACTATGGTAGAATCAGTCCACAGAGTGATGTTGTTAATATTGAATAAATCTAAAGCTTTAAGTGTTTTTTGAAGTAGTTGAGCCAATAGTAGCGCTCCACAGAGTTCTAGACGAGGTAACAACGTTAATTTTAGTGGAGCTACGCGCGCTTTGGAGCATATCAACATTACGTTTACTTCACCATTTTCTGCTACAGTTCTCATATACAGGCAGACTTCGTAAGCTTTTTCTGACGCATCAGAAAATCCATGTATTTCGAATGCTTGATCAGAGTTTCTAATCGATATTCGTCTACTGACGCTCAGTTGATTTAGGATCCGCAGTGATTCCCTGTATTCATTCCATTTTAGCTGCAAAGCACCAGGAACTTGTTGATCCCATCCTAAATCCTTTATGAGCCACATTTCTTGCATTAGAAGCTTATCAGTAATTATTGTCGGTGATATTATGCCAAGTGGATCAAATAGTCGAGATATATCTGACAAAATAACTCGCTTAGTGACGACAATTGGAGGATCCCGTAGGTTTACTTTAAATCGAAACGTATCTGTTGATGGTTGCCAATATATTCCCAGAGTCTTAATTGCTTTGCTTTCTGAGACTTTTATAACGAATCCTGATTCCAGATGTTCTTTTGGGATATTTTTCAAAAGAGATTGGTGATTTGAACACCATTTGTGAAATTGAAAACCTCCACTGTTTAGCAGATCAATTAATTCGGATTGTATTTCAATTAATTCGTTAACAGAATCTCCTCCAGTTAAGACATCATCGACATAAAAGTCTCATCTGATAGATTTAGATGCTTTGGGACACAAGTTCTTCCCTTCTTCTGCTAATTGAAACAAACAACGAATCGCTAAAAATGGAGCTGAAGCAGTGCCATAGGTAACTGTTTTCAATCTATAAGTGTCAATCTTGTCAGTTAAATCATTACGCCATACAATTCGTTGAAAATCTCGTTGGCTCTTATCAATTAATATTTTACGGTACATTTGTTTAATATCTGCAGTAAATACATAGGAGTGAGTACGAAAAGATAACAGTATAGCTTGTAAGTCCCGCTGTATAGTTGGACCTGTCATTAAGACATCGTTTAAAGAATTATTGTTAGAGGTCTTAGCTGATGCGTCAAAAACAACGCGTAATCGGGTCGTGGAGCTGGATTCCTTGATGATCGGATGATGAGGCAAGTAATAAGTGGTCTCTGGTTCCCTGTCTTCTGTAACAGGTCCCATCTCATCATTTTCGAGATATTCGTTTAAAAATTCATCATAACTCATTTTCATGTCGTTATCTCGATTAAGCTTGCGTTCTAGAGAGTAAAAACGTTTAATGGCATATTCCTTGGACCTTCCTCATGATTTCGTGAGATCATCCGAAAAAGGTAATTTTACGACGAACTTGCAGTCTGACTGGCGTTTTACGTTTGATATATAGTGTTGCTCAAATGCTTTTTGTTGCTTCAAATGCAAGGGATTTGTTATCGTAATTTGAAATCTCTTCAGTTTTCCAGAATGAAGAAAGAAGATCATGCAAATTCTCATCTGAAGTATTATAAGTCGTGGCAAGAGCCAGAGACGTTTTCTGTAATGCGTGTTTGGACGCAATCTTGCCACTCGCGATCCAGCCAAAAACTGAATTTTGTAATGTAGGTAAATCCTTTCCTAGTTTAAATTGGCCGTCTCTCAGAATATCGAAAAACATGATTGCACCCAGAAGTACGTCGATTCGTTTAGAGTGAAAGAACCCGTCATCAGCTAACTGAATGTCATTAGTTATGTTTAAGTTTAAGTTGAAGGAGGAAGTCGGCAAATCGTTAACACTTTTCCTTAAAACCAGCAGAGATATATCTTCCTCCTAATCGTTTAATCTTGATTTAATTGACTAATAAAATTTGATGACTACCGCTGTCTAAAAGTGCGTAACAAGGGTAAGTAACGCCCTGAGAGTCCTTAATAAGGATAATGGCGGTAGCTAGAATAACTTCATCACTTCAATTATTTCAATAACTTCATTATTGGAAAAGGCGGATACAGACTGTTGCGGAGTGGAAGACTCTTTAACATCAGTCTTAGGCAACTGATTTGTTGAAGCTTGAGAAGTGTTTTCAATGTGAAGAATACTATGATGACGCTTATTGCAAAGTTTGCAACAATGAGGACTCTTACATTGCAGAGTCTTATGTCCTGACCTTAGACAATTTTTACATAGCTTGAGTTCGCGAACCTTTAAGTATCTTTGTGACGAGTTAAGATTAGTGAGCTGTTTACAGGTAAAAGTTGTACGATTGTCATTACAGATTGCACATTTAAATTTGGAAATGTTGATATTGCTAACATGACATGAAATATTATTTACATTTCGATTAAGATTCGGTTTAGACTGGAAATTTTTATAGGACGGGCCTTTGGTGTTTATTGTTCGATTTTCTTCCCGGACTTCTTGGATCATTACTTGTTTGTATAAGAATTGTATTAAATTTTCAAAAGAATACGGTTTGGATTCGCAGTCAGAAGACTTATCTTCGTCATCATTATAGCTTAGTATATTCTTAGCATGATAAGCTTCCCAGCGATCTCTAGTTTCAGGGTCTAGTTTATTTGTAATTAAAAATACTAAAAGCGTACTCCATTGATCGGTTGGTTCACCTAAGTTTTTTAAGGCAGTCAGATGGTTATTAATAGTATTGTATAAGTTTTTAGCGCGGTTTACTGAGGTTTGTCAAGTCGTTTGAAAGTTAATATCCCTTGTATATGAGCTTTTATTATTAATCTAGTATTTTAAATCGCTGCTTTAGAAGTGTCCACGCTGATTCATAATTACTGGCAGAAACCTTTATTTCCTTAATAGTGTTTAAAGCTTCGGCTTTTAAGCAACAGCGGATAATAAAATTTTTGAATATCTGTTAAATTGGAGGAATTATGAATCATAGACTCGAAAACGTCGTTAAAGTCAATCCAGTCTTCATATTTTCCAGAAAATGAAGGCAAGGAAATTTCAGGGAATTTAATGTTAGCCATGTTTGATTGTTCAGTAGTAGAAGGAGATGGTTGAGGAGGAGAGGATGAGGATTGATTTGCAAGGATGTTGTTGATTTTAGATTCGATTTCATAGTAATTATCTTCGAAAGATGCCAACTCGTTTTCTTCAATTTCGTATTCAGCGTCCGTGCAGATCGTCCGAATTTCTGATTGAACGCAGTCAAATTCGGACCAACATTCTTCAAGTCGCTTGAACCTTGTCTTTAAATCTGAATGGGAATTAACGTTGCTATCGAATGAATCCACGAATTCTTTAATACGAGTAAGTCGACCCTTTATATAACCCCTTTTACGTTTTAATTCACAAAGTTTATCACCAAGAGGGGGCTTTACAGAAATATCGTCTAAACCCATATTTAATCAACGGCTTAAACGAGTGCACGGAATTACAACAATGTAACAAAAAGAAAATTACTAAAATGATGTAGTAGAACAATATATGAAAATACAAAAATGATAATTAAAAACGTGCGTAAGTACGTAGATTACAATACATCAATGGATAAAATAAACAGTGAAAATAAAAATATGTATTTTTATCAATAGCATGATTGAACAATAATTCCAAGAATAACCATGAAAGAATTCAAGAATAATACTAAACAAAAATAAATGTAAACAAGTGAAATCCTTAATTCAAATTCTTGGAATTAATGTTTGTACATAACATAAAACAAAGATTACTAATGACTAATAAATGCTGAAGGTTTATGTAATCTTAAAAATATAGTAATTAGGACATTATAGTTAGACAAAACAAACATAAGATCATTAAGAAACTGATAAGCGCAAGTGCGCAAGAGTGAGTTGATAATAAACGTAAATTAGACTATGCGTAGGTTAAACACGTAGGCTCTACTCTAAACAACATAAAAATGCAACATAACCGTATTTTTGAATACTTCAAATGTTCATAACGAAACATATAACAAACAAACAATAATACATATAACCTGAAATTCACCTAATGAATGATTTTTACATTTAAAAACTTGTAAGGGAATTTATAGCAAAAACTGTGCCTTTAACAAAAACATCAAATACATACGAACAATAAAAAATACCTGTAACTGTTTACTTTACTTAATAGTGAAATGACAACATACAAAAATAAAAAAATATAGCTGTCTAACTGAAAACAACATACAATAAATTCACAACTTTGATTGACATTACACCAAAATAATATAATAGCGCATAAACCTGAAAATAAAATAAAATAATGATGTTTAAATAATGATAACGTTTATTGGTTTAATGTTTTCAAACTAAAGTTAAGTGCATCACCACAATTAAGAATGCATAAATTAAGAAATGTTTATAGTTTATAATAATAGTTTAAGCTTAGGTCTAACTTTGAAGACTGCCAAATCACTCAAAAATTTTCACATTCACAAAAGGTTTTCGTAATCAATCACGTCGAGGTCACCAAAAAATGTTAGTAAAAATAGGCAAATATGGAATAAGATCCACAGTTTAAATTCCACAGTTTATTTGAGCTTGACATAGTATAAAGTACAAGTTTAACATACAATATGAGTTTAACATGAAGTATAAGTTAACAGTTTAACATAAAGTTTAACACACGTTTACACACATGTGTGCGGAGCCGCTGTCGCTAGTCGACTGACACAATGAGAGGGAGAGTCTCCCCACCACTTAATACATATTACTAATAACTAACCTATATTGTTTACATTCCATTACATTTTATATTCTTAATTACATAACATTCAAAACGTTAACAACTGCAGTGAAGAAAAAGCCCAAAATCCAAAAAAATTGGATTTTGGGCATTTTTGAATACTTTGGTCCAGTCGATTACAATCAAAAGGAGAGGTGCACAACTAGATTTTTAACAGTTCTAAATGCAAACTTTCAACATCCAACGGCTAATCCGTTGGAAACACGCCCAAATTAGTCAAAATAGACTCGGGGATGATCAAAATTGATATTTCTGTTGAAATCTGAAAACCAAAATTTTTCGCCATCACAATCCTTTACTTCGAACAAGGAAGTAATAATAAAAGTGGAAAAAAAACATCCTTTTTGAAGTTGAAATCAAATTAATGGTTAGTAAGTGTTTAACGCCAACTTCTACAATATTAAACATAGAAAAGGATTAAAAAATAACCTGCTAATTTGTAAGTCTATTTTTAAATCATGTTAATTTTTTTAAATTTTATTTTATTACACTGGAAATCAATAAAAACCATAAAAAAAAGCTATAACAAAACTTCTCATTTTTCCTACTCATAAAAAATTCCATTATATACTGTTGTATTATTTCTTTTATTAAACCATTTTGAAATGCATTAAACATTGATTTTGTTTAAAGCATTTTTGCATTTTTGTTTGATTTCGTTTAATTTTTTTTGTCCATGATCACCGTTACGTACTGCTTCAGAGGATGCAGATTAAATGACAATTTTTAGTAAGTATAGCTGCATGTCTGACTGGTATTCTAACCAGGAACCTCCGGATGAAAAGCCGAGACGTTGCCACTTACGCCACGAAGGCGGAAAACAGATATATTACAGGGTGATATCTTGCACAACACGCATGTATTGACCAGTGAAAACCAATTCACGACGTTAATTAAGATGTCGTTAAGGAACAGGACGTTAATTAAGGAACAGAATTAGTGATTTTTTGTGACGTATGACCTGAAAACCGAATAAAATAGATCTCAGAACCGTACTTGCAGTAAGTTTTGAGAAACCTGGGGATAAAACCAATAAATTGGGGTAAAAGACCCTGTTTTTATATTTGACGTACAATAACTTTGGTAAATGAATAATAAACACTTAATTTTTTTAAACAAAACTTGTAGAGAATTTAACTCTGAACAAAATGGAAATGGTGTAAGATAAGTTGAATAAAAGAAAGAAAAAAAATTGAATTATATTTAGAAAAAGTACACTAGATCAAAGTGCATTATACTCGTACGTACCAGTTTATAACAAATATTCAATAATGAGCCCGCCATCTCAACACATTTCTTAGCTCGCTTCTGTATTGCTTTTGTTGTTTTTTATAATTCTTCAGGTTTACCCTTCTTCAGTTGTTCAGCGGCATCCATTATTCGGACAATTTGACAATTTTTTTTTTTTTTTGTATACAATATTTTTCATCCATCGCCAGACGCAAAAATTTAAAGGTGGTAGATCAGGCAATTTGGTGGCCGGAAAGTGTAACTCCACCACCGACCCATTTCTCACGGAAATGACAATTTAAGTGAGGGGAAAAGAGTCAGGAGAATTGGGAAGGCGCGCTAAGGTGCGGGAAGTATACTTAGCGTATTAGAGCTATAGGAACATCTTTAAGCAATTGCGGCAATTCTTCTTGAAGAAATTGCAAGTAGATCTCAGGATTTAAGCGCCCAGGTAATATGAACAGCCCAAATAGCTGATCGTGAAGAAGGCTGCACCATACTCGTACGTTGACGCTGAATCGGTGTTGAAAATTGCCTTTCACCTTTCATGAGGATTTACTTCTGCCCATGTATACCGATTGCGTTAGTTGTCGACTCCATCTCCAGTAAAATTTGCCTCGTCAATAAACAAAACGTACTTATACAGTTGTCGACTTGTATTCCACAAGTTGCTGAACTCCAAGCGAATTGGTCCGTTTCCTTGATGTAGATGTTGAACTGGCTGTTTATTATAAGAATAAAACTTGTTTTGTTTAAGTATCCTCTAATCTATCGAATGCGAAATTCCAAACGGTTTAGAAAGATGTGGTGTACTGACGCCTGGACTGCGTTTAATTATATCGATAATAATTTCATCAATAACAGCGTCGTGTTGGACAGATAGTTCATAACTAGAACGAATCCTAGGTAGTGAACCTGTTTCCCGAAGACTGTTAAAAGTCCCACTAATTATTTTGATCTGGAATCCTGCATTTCGGGAAACATATTTCCTATTCTACTGTAAGAGCTGTAGCATTAAAATTACACACACCCAAAATGAATACCATATCAGCGTATTCCTCTGTTGTAAATAAGTATTGTATTGCATCAACGGTAAAACAATTACGTTTAGACTAAATTTACTAAGATTCACGTTCACTAAAATTCACTGTGAACTGTGAACTAGTAACCGATAGATTTAATGTATAACAGAATGATTTAGACATTACTACAATATTACGCATTGTTGATCAGCTGTTATTACTTTATTTCCAATTTTTTTAAATAATTTTTCAAAAAATTTATTGTTCCGTCATTAATAAAAAGATGATTACCTAAGTAATTTTTATTTATTTCCTTTTTATTTTACAATTGATGTATAATGCCTAGTTTTTTTTTAAATCTTTCAACAGTAAATTTTGTTTTTACAAATTGTTCATATCACCAAAAAACATTTGGTTTTTGTTAACTTTAAATAAATACTTGTATGACAAATGTAGTAAGTAATGCATTCTTTCTAAATAAAATTCGAAGTTTTCTAAATTTTCTTTGTGTTATTCAACTTATTCTAACATTTTGTTCAAAATTAAATTTTCTACAAGTTTTTTTTTAAATTTTTATGAGTTTATTATCCATTTAACAAAGTTATTCTACGTCAAACATAAAAACAGGGTTTTTTAGACCAATTTATTGATTTTCATTCTAGATTTCTCAAAAATTACTTAAGAAACGGTTCTCGGACCTAATTTATTCAATTTTACAGGTGATAAACCATAAGAAATTACTAATTATACTTCTTAATTAACGTCCCAAAAATTTCAGTACAACCTCATTTCACCGGGGTAACTGAATTGCAAGCGGATTCTTTCACCAGCCGTAACTCGCAAACGAACCATTGTAGGACAATGATTACCAACGATTACCAAACAAGATGTTGCATGCAGAGGAAGCAGTATAGAAGACAACGGGATAGACGAAGAATGAAACGGGTACGATGTTGGAGAACGTGCTGAGAGGGGATGTGGTGAGAGTAATGGAAGAGAGATGGTTCACGGATCATGACAGGTGGAAGAACTTTGTTCCTTCACCAGCCTCAGCCAAGGTCCAACCCGAGGAAACTTGATTAAAGGGAACCGAAGATGATCTGACATTATAGGATGCATTATTAAAAGAATAAAGATCAACAACTAAAAGGATAAAACGGTATTCATATTAAAAAAGACGTCTACCCCAGTATAAATACAGTATAATAAATTTTTATATTTATTTTTAGAATAAGGTAGAAAATTCAAGCTAAATTTATAGTTAATGAGGATTAAAGCCGGGTTTTATAAAAATTAGATCTAGAATTTCTTTAAAATAAATTTATAGGATTTTAAATTAACCCTTACAAATAAACAAAATTCTACATCACATTTTTTAGTTGTCTTGAACCCTCAAAATAAAGGATAACAAGAGAGCGAAGGTCGGCTATTAAATTATATACATTTTTTCTCTCTTTTTGTCTACCAAGTTCTTTTTTTTACCTTAGTTCTGTGTAATATGATAATGTAATAATATTATAAGTAGTTTAAAATATTCATAAATACATTTTAAAACAAAGGAAAGTTGCGGTAAGGAATACTCGAAAAGAAAAGGAACTCATAAAATTTGCAAAACAATCGAGAATTTACTGAAAACTTCCGAGTGAAAAAAGCAAATAGAGGATGAAGAAAGGAGTTATCTACTCGTAGTTTATATATATATATATATATATATTTTTTTTTTTTTTTTTTTTCTTATACGAAGGCTTCTCTTCTTGTTTTCACGTAATTAAACTACTACAATAATTTTAGGATATAATATATTTATATAAATGAACATTTTTAGTCTAATTCATAAAATTATGGAAAACCAGAGAAAGTATAATCAAACTTCACATAGTAAATTCTTAAACACTTAGAACAAGAAACGATATAACTACTTTTCATATCTTTTACGTTAATTTTTCCCTATTTAAAAAACAATATACAGTATATTATTTTATTATACAAGATGTATCAAAAGTAATCACAATAATTAAACACCACCCATTTTCTAGAATTCATTAAAAAAAATATATCAAGATTAAAATTATAAGCGTTGCATGCAAACAGAAATCGTTAGTGTAAAAATTATTCTTGCGTTTTATTTTGCACCTTGTGCATAATTTTTTAACATGCAAACTCATTTTCTATAAATATATATACGAGTATATAAAACAAGCGTTGACATGAACATTAAATTTATATTATAATAAGTCTTTGATAAAAGTATTAAATAAAGAGTAATAATATATTAGTGTAAAAAAAAAATTACACGCATACGGTAAGTAAAATACTTTATTTAAATAATTAATAAAAAATATAAACTTAAGAAAAAAATACTGGTACGCAACATAATTTTATTTGATAGAATAACTTCAATGAGATATTTAAAACAAATTTAAAAGTTTTAACTTCCTTGTACGAAGTAAAGGAGGTTTTCAGATTTCAATAGAAATATCCGTTTTGACCATCCCTGAATCGATTTTGACTACTTTCGGCGTGATGTCCGTACGTATCTCGCATAACTCAAAAAAGATTAGCCGTAGAATGTTGAAATTTTGGATTTAGGACTGTTGTAACATCTAGTTATGAACCGCCTCTTTTGATTACAATCAACTGAACCAAAACTGTCCAAAAAAACCCAAAATTCAAAATAATTGGGTTAAATATAAGAATATTATAAGGAAAAGGTTCGAATCCGACTTCATCTCCTATTTTTTTTTTTACCTTTTTTTTAATTTTAATATATTGATTTGCTTATAATAATTAACCTCTGATTATATAAAAAAATTTACAATAAATAATAATTCAATAATAACAAGAAAAAAAAATCAGAAGTTATTAACGAAATAAAATTTTATGAACTTTTATAAATGTGTAAATATAATAAAATAGGCATACAAGGAAGTTATGTGGTGTACACATCAGATTTTTTTTTTTTGTAAAGGTTTGTTTGTAAAGGTCGATTATAAAATAGGAATTCAGTTCTTTAGCGATCATTACTACACTGTAATTACGGTATAGATGTCGATATTATATACTATAACCTAGTTTGGGCTATATTGTTCTCTGAAGACTTTTCAGATAGAGTTGTAGACATGTCATGTCCCATAATATTAATGAACTGTAATTACAAAAGTCGAAAACATCTATGAGAAAGTAAAATTGATTTCCTACCTTCAGAAATAAAAAAAAAAAAGTAATTAAAAATACGATTACAAGAAAATAATAATATATATATATATATATACTGCTTACTCAGAATATTATTATAACAGCATTTGTATTAATTAGAATAAAATCATTAAAATAAATTTATGAGGCTACTGTTATTTTAAGTTTATTTTTATTTTTAATATTGTTAATATATTTAATTTTTTTTTTGTCTTCAGTCATTTGACTGGTTTGATGCAGCTCTCCAAGATTCCCTATCTAGTGCTAGTCGTTTCATTTCAGTATACCCTCTACATCCTACATCCCTAACAATTTGTTTTACATATTCCAAACGTGGCCTGCCTACACAATTTTTCCCTTCTACTTGTCCTTCCAATATTAAAGCGACTATTCCAGGATGCCTTAGTATGTGGCCTATAAGTCTGTCTCTTCTTTTAACTATATTTTTCCAAATGCTTCTTTCTTCATCTATTTGCCGCAATACCTCTTCATTTGTCACTTTATCCACCCATCTGATTTTTAACATTCTCCTATAGCACCGCATTTCAAGAGATTCTAATCTTTTCTTCTCAGATACTCCGATCATCCAAGTTTCACTTCCATATAGAGCGACACTCCAATCATACACTTTCAAAAATCTTTTCCTGACATTTAAATATATTTAATAGCAATAACAATTTAATTAACCTATATACGAATCGTACAAATAAATAAATAAAAAAATGTTACATCTAGCGATAATAATTTGTATCTATTATCCTATTTTCCTGTACGAATAATAAAATATTCTGAAATTAAATGCGGAACAAGATATAAATGCAAAATAAAAAACCCGCAATGAATTTCACAGCCGGGAAAGTTACGCTATTTATTTTTAAATATTTATTACAGTTGAAACATTTATTTAAATGACAATATATGATTATCAAACAATAAAAATATTCACTCAAATTGATTTTAAATAAATTTTTAAAAGATATTATCAATTTTTAAAAAAATTGTGTAGCTTCCCCATCAGTGGAGGGGGAAGCTAAAGTTATTTTAGTGACATTATTGTTTAACAAAATATATTATAAGCATTAAAAATTTGAAATTGTGAAAAATAGATTATTTTTTAACTTTGGGGCTCCCATATTCAAGAAGAACCATTTCGATAAATTTAGTCTTTAAGAAAATAATCCGTAAGTGGGAATAATAAATTTAAAAAAGTAACTTTTTATAATCGTTTAAAAAATGCAATGATATAGTTATAATTCTAAATAAATAAAATTGGAATTTTCTACGAAGGGGTGAAAATTTTTGGCTAATTGTTTTTCAAGAAATATTAAAGAATAGAGGTTATAAATAAATTGAAGTTTTTTTTACATATTAAATACAATGATTAACTTGCAAGATAGATTTAAATTTAAAATATTTTTTTTTTAATTAAAAATATTTTGATACCACAGATATCAAAGTGTATCAAATAGTATCATTTACTTTTATTCTTTCCCATAACGGAGTGGAAAAAATTTTTATAGTGGTTTGAAGTTCTATTAATGTAGAAAATATAGATACAAAACACTACAATTAACTCGTTTTCCGAATCAAGTAGGTAAAAAACAAAAATACATAGTCATTTTTTGGGAAGAGGATGAATATTAAATCTAAAAATGTTTGGTAATTTGTGATCTTGATAAAAAAAACTTCACAACTTCTGTTAATAAAAATGTTTTGCTTAAGTGTCCCAGCAAAGATTTCAAATTTTATTTCATCCAAAACACCCCACCCCTTTTTACAATTTTTTGCAAAAATTTAATACGTTATTTTCCCCCGAAGGTAATACCCGTCAAAAAGTTTGAAAAAATCGGTCTATGGGATCCTTAGTTATAATTCCAAAACAGTCCAGCACGCATAAGAATATCACCAACCGTCCATCTTACAAAAATAGATGTTTTAGACTAGGAGCAATTACTGCCTTACCCAGTTTATGGTAGTCCATGGTGGATACAAAGCATAAGTATGGCCTCGACGATGAACAGAACTGCCCGGTGTGCGAGTTGGAGGAAACGCCATACCACGTCTTCTTCTACTGTCCAAGATACGAAGAACCTAGGACAGAGCTACTTGACATACTAGGCAGGGAAGTGATGTTCCAGCCTGAGGAGCTGATGGACAATGATAGAAAAGAAAGAAAACTGAAAGGACTGAAAGGCGATGACTACGTAAGTGAAAATCGTAATGAGAGACCTCCAAGCATGGGAGGAGTCACGAAACAACAGGCGGCGTCGGAGAGTGCGGGGACGGACAGGTTCGCGAGTGAGCGACTAGGGGGTCCCTCGTACATGTGAGGAGTCGCCTTGACGTGAAGAGGCCGCGGACACTCCGCTCCCGTATCTGATGGCGTCCGCGGGCAGTAAGTATAAGGGGTAAGTATATGTCCCTGGTTAGTTTATGATGTAAGTTTGCTGTACTGATATTATGATGTAATGTTTTTTTTCTGGTGTCTGATGTATGCATTTTTTCTATGTTTATATTGTTGTGAGACTTGTTTTCTTCAGTTTTTCTTCTCTTGTATTTGTATATATTATGTGACTTTTTTCTTTGTATGTAGTTTCATAATCTGTTTTCTGTATCTTGATGTATGATGTATGGTGTGTACGTTGTTTGCTGTTGTTTAGCTATAACAGATTTGTTTCTGTTGATTTTCCTATTATGATGCGATTGCACTATGACGTATGAATGTGTGAGTGAGCATATAACCCCGCTTCCAGAAGGAATGCTTCGTTAGCGGTTCCAGGAAGGGTGGTAGCCAGGTTTAGTCGGTAGTGCGCAGGTTTACATTACACATATTAATAACATCTTGCAGCACCTGTTAGCAAGCCCGACGCTGCTTAGGCGTCTGTAAATGGGATTCTCCATCTCTTAGGCAAAAGACTTAAAAAAAATTGTTTAAACCTTTTTTTGACCGATCTACATACCCTTTCCCAGTATAGCTATAGCCTGGGAAAGAAAAAAATTATGTGGAGATTTTTTCAAGATGTAAGACCCGAATTAATATACTCTGTTTTCTTGAACCAATAAAAAAGTGTGAAACATCTACTTGGCTACATAAAGTGATGGATCTAAGCTGAAAAGAAACTCATACCAAAGTAAAATAAAAAAAGTTTGCCCGTAAAAGTTTTAAATAAAATGTCACGTATGTAAAGGTATTCTAACTTCACCAATTTTATCAGATATATTACTGAAAAAATAATGAATGTACCTTCAGTATCGAAATAATAAAGTTAGTAACATTTTCTGAAGAACACAGTTGTATGGTAGCAACAACAATTTTTAACAAGCATGATTGCTTTTGTTGAAAATGTAACAGTAACTAAGGAAGAACTTCACTCAGTTCATGGCGTAATACTGGTACGTAAGCTATGGGAGAACGCAAAAAATATTAAATGATATATGATCCAACAAGAGGTTCAAATATGAAATCAGCGATAGAAAAGTTATAAACCGATAAGTTTGTAAGTACGCTACTAAAGTTCAAATATCTTCAAACTTCCAATTCTGCCATCACAAAGAAAAAAAAAGCAGTACTCCAATTTTAAGCAAAAATGAGTTAATTATTATATTTTAAAAGATACGCTGATTTTGAATATGTTGTCAAAAAAACCGTCTCCATTTCCTACAGGGAAAAAACCTTATGTACAATTGTAGTCAAAAATTGTCTTCGTACCACGTATAGTAAGGAAAAAGACAATAAAAACCAGACATTAATACAAAAAAAGTAAATCTACCAAGATCTATAAAATTAGGTTAATATATAATTAGACATATACTGTTAAGTTAATTATGATTTGGAGATACGATTTTTCTTTCCAATCTATTGTCATTGTTGTATTTACTGCTTTTCACATTAAGATCATATGGAATTACTGTTTTTGTTCTCTGAAAAGCAGTGTGTTGTAGTTTGTTTTTGTAGTGATTAACCTATCTTTTTGTTGATATTTCGTTATTTTTTTGTGAAGTTTTTGGCCACGTAGTTTTTCGTAACTCACTTTGTGATTTTAAAAATATTGTTTTAAGTAAATAATTTCATACTATGCTGGGTTTTGCAATTGATTGGCATTTTTTTACAAATTTTTTCGTAATAGTATCTGAATTGGAATGCATTAATGGTAGTGTTAAATGAAAGGCTATATGAAAATTAAGTTTTCCTTCATGTTCTGAACGGATATTTAAATTACTTGAAGAAAAATATAAAGAAAACACAGTTTCCAGTGACAGAAATATTACTAATGAAAATATTTTAAAACAAATTGATGCTGAAGGCTGTAGGTTAAGTTTTTATTTACAGAATAAGAAATGTAATACTGATATTCAGGTTAACGGATTTAATAATAAACCTAAACAGATGTTTCAAAATGTTTCTGATAAAGTTACCAAAGTTACTTCAAATGATGTATAACTTTTCATTAATAAGTGATTCTTTTCCAAATGAAAATTGTGCTATATCCAAGCAATAGCAGTGTCAAAAGTAGGACTAGTGATGAAAGAGACTGTAATGTTCTGTTAGATGATAAGATTACTGATACGCAAATTCATAGTATATCTCTTCTGTTTGATGATGTGATTATTGAAGCACAAACCCATAATATGATATCAGATAGTTTTTTGTGTCATGATGAGGAAAATAATAGCTTAGAAGCCCTTGCCAAATGCAGTAGTTCTGGTAATGTTGCCTTCACTTCAGAAATTATGAGTCTGTTACTGATGGTGTATGTTTGGAAACTATACAGATAGCTAATGTGATTACAGTAAATACTGACGATCTCACTGAATATACTTAATCTAATCCATGGGTAAATTTTGATGAAACTGTGTGCAGTAATACTACTGAAAATACTGTATTAGCCGGCAAAGAATGTTCAGTCGCATTTAATAGCAAGCCTAATATTTATGGTACTCATTCGCTTTGTCATAATGTTAATTCTCTGATGAAACTGACTAAAAAAGGTGAATATTGTCGCAGGAAGCCTAAACTTTTTAGTGCAGAAAGTAAGAAAAAAATGAGTGATGAAAAAGGATGGAGTAAAGATGCATTGAGCCCTTCTTGTCTTAATACTTGTAAGAAGAAATGTTTGAAAAAATTCCCAGAGAATAAAAGACATACTAATGTAAATTTTTGGAATCTGAGAAACAGAGAAACTTGTAATTGTTATTCAGACTTGTGTTGATGTCAAAGTTCAAAGAAGGCAAGGTGAAAATATTCCAAAGAAAATGTAAACACAAAGATACCTCTTGAGAAATAAACAAGATGTGTACAAGCATTTTATGTTGATGACTCTTGGCTTTTCTATAAAGAATGACACACCTTTCTTCACTGCAATTAAAACAACTAATGAAGATGAAAACTCTAGTATTACACCTCCTACTGATATGAGAGGGAAAAAAGTTGCATTTATAGGACTGAAAAACGTGTGGAAACGTTTATCTCATATGTCTCACACAAGAGACGGGAGCATGCTGCCAATTGACAGTACTTGTCTTCAGAAATTATTGTAACTGACGTGTGGAATGACTTCATACAAAATCACCCTGATATTATTCGTTCATATGACTCATATCTATATGATGTTCATAAATTAAACTCTTCTTTCACAAAGTTGGGCCACAAAGAAAGAGAATATTGTAAAACGTACGAACAAACTCACCCACAACATTGTGCATATATATATATTTTGGTTAAGTTTCATGTGCTGCTTTTGCAGCACATGAAACTTAACCAAAATATAGAAATTATAAATCTCTCAGCTTACTACACATTTGATGGCTGTTTACTGTGTTGCAGTCATAAAACATATCTAATAGAAGCTAAACTTGCTTGACGTGAATACAAACGACATATTCAACTTAGTCAATCCTTGAATGATTCAGTGTATATATCAGCTGATTTGCAGAAAGTAGTAATGTTGCCAAGAATTGAAACTGTTAAAAGTTGTATATTCACAAAGAGAATAATTACATTCAATGAGAGCTTTTTTCAGGGTGGAAAGAACATAAAAAAGAACCCTTTGCTATAGTACAGCATGAAGCTGTAGCAGGCCGAAAAAAGAAATTATCAAAAGTTCTTTGCATACTTTTCTCTTATATAATCATGATGCAAAGAATATTTGAATGGCTTGATAACTGTGCATCACAGAATAAGAAGTGATCTAACTTAATATTTATGGTTTACATTATAAATTCTAATAAAGTTTCAGCAGATTCATTGTCACTTAACTTCCTTCAACACCTTCATATCTGGGAACTCATTTCACCACAAAGTTGATCAGTCAATGAAGAAATGCAATTATGTTTATGACTCAAGATTTTATTACATGTATTGAGAATTCAACAAAAGTAAAGCCTACTGTTAAAGTTATTATAGGTACATCACATTTTACTGAATGGTATAATCTCTCATCTATGTGTAAAGTAAACAAATGTAATCCCAGGCCATATCTGTTTAATCCACCAGATTGGTCTAGTGGTGAGCGCATCTTCCCAAATCGGCTGATTTGGAAGTCGAGAGTGCCAGGTTCAAGTCCTAGTAAAGGCAGTTACTTTTATATGGATTTGAACACTAGATTGTGGATACCGGTGTTCTTTGGTGGTTGGGTTTCAATTAACCACACATCTCGGAAAAGGTCGACATGAGTCTGTACAAGACTTCAATTCATTTACACCCATACATATCATCCTTATTTCTCCTCTGAAGTAATACCTGTATGGTAATTCTTGGAAGCTAAACAAGAAAAGAAAGAAGAAAGCCATCATATCTGTCTAAAATCATTCATCAAATAACTGCCAGTAAAGGACATTTTGCATTAATGTACAGAGAAAGTTTTTAATGGTGAGACAAAAGAGAGCTTGATTTTTACAGGCAAATACAATAGTAAAACATAGAAAATTTCCAATTTTTCAAAAACAAAGCCATGGCTGAGGTATTCGATAAAATAAGAAAGATGACATTATATCCAAACTGGTTCTATTTATGCCCCTGCACAAAAAACATTGTTGCATTAATTTATCAACTTCAACCAATGTACCTGATTTAATTGATAATTATGCGTGAGATTTACTGAAGAATACTTAAGCTCAGCATAACCACTTTATAGACTAATCATGATTCAAAAATTATTTCATTGTGCAGGTACATTCAGTTTCTAGTTTTTCAGATGTGTATGTTTAACGAAGACTTAACTAACACTTCAATGATGTTTTTTTTTAATTTTTATTTCATATTAAGTTAATAAAATTGCCCAATTAACATTATGTTAGTTAATTGTTTTCGGTTTTGTAAGTAGATTACAGAAGGAGAAAGATGAGTTAATTAGTAGATTTTTGTATTAAATTACTTGTGCTTAATTTGAGAACAATTTAAATTGTTCCCAATTGTAACAATTTTAATTTGGGAACAGTTTAGATTTTTTTTATTAGAAAAGTTATCTGTTAATGTTTTTGCTTCTTTTTTTTTAATTGAAGGAAATTAAGATTTTTGGATTTTAAATAATGGAAGTTTATTTTAAGTTGAGTGTTTTAATTAAAGGATATTTTGGTTTCCTTTTTATATGTTTTGTTTTTTCTTGGAGATACTGCTATTTTACTTATGGTTGAATAAGAATAATACATTTTATTCCAACACTAATAATAAGAAAGAAAGAAAGCAGTAACTCCACAGAATTTGTATTTTTCACAGTTTTTAAAAATAACTAGGAATAAAATTGACTTACAATTAATAAATAACAAATTTTATTCATGTTTAACTGTTATTTGATGGGGTAGCGTTTTGGTGTTTGAAAATTAAATTCATTATTTAAACATGATTTTCTATGATTTTAAATGTACATATCTCAAATATAGCTGACTGGAGTTACTGCTTTTTTTCTTATAAGAACAGAATTATCAACACGATGACAATGGAGAAAGAATCGTAGTAGGATCAGCAGCATGTTTTGTCAGCTCAACCTATAGATAAACACTGCTTTATATTAAGCTCAGTTCATGTGTTACATACTTATCTTATAATATTAGAAAAAAAATTTTGCCCCCCCAAATTCTCCTCTGAAAAAGGCTATCTTATTATTTACTGCATATTTTTAACCAAATTTTTTTTATGTCTTCCTAGACATAGGTATAATGCAAATGACCTAAAAAAAATACTTTGAAGAGAATGCTGGGGGAATTGGAGCCAATCAAAGTTTAAATATATCGATTTTTTGATTTTTTAGAACTTTTATTAGCTTATTTAAAGTTTTAATAATAATAATATTGCAATAAAATTTCATCATAATTCACCACTCATCCCCCACAAAAAAAGGGTAAATTTTTATTGGTTGTACATTTTTCGGTGGAATTTTTTTAGTTTCTCCCATTTAAAACAGTAAACATAGAAAAACGAATAGAAATTCTTAGCAGGTCATTTTGGGAGTGAAGGAGCAGAAAAAAGTAAAAAATATCAATTTTTTAAACCTTTTTCATGTATCATTATTTTTCCACTATATAATAATGAACAACCAATGCCAGGAAAGTACAACAATATTGTCGTAATTTTTTATAAATATGTCTTAACCGACATTTGTTAGAGTACTTTTTTACTGAATAAATATTATTGTACTTATGAATTTTTGTTTACTACTTTATCCCTCCTTCATTTTTTTCCCTTTACCATTTTTATCGCAAATGCGTAACGTTTTCTATTTATTCCTAATGTTTATTTGACTATAGAAAATTATGTTTATTAATAGAAATGTATTAGAATAGATAATACGTAAACACGTATAATACAACTTTATGCAGCCTACGTATTTGTTTTTAACGTTTATGATGGAATATGAGAGTTTATGATTAAAAAAATTGTAAAAGGAATATTTTTTTGACGTATACTACATAGAAAATAATTTAATTATAAATAAAAAATGTATCACAGCCTATTATTAGTTACTAATCAAGGTTTATTTTTAATTGGATTCAGAAACTCAGACGCTGTTTGGTGGTCAATACGCATCCTATCCCAGCATCAAGACACCACCCACGTCTAATGTTTATAACAATCAATGAGGAAAAATGTTTAATAATAGAGCTAGGAAAGAATACGCGGGATCTAAAAATAAATATTTTATCGTTTAATCAGCTGAATAATCTACTGGACATCTATCTAATCAGAAAAATAAAATTAGATTTTATTCTATTAGTATATTTTTTTTATAATTAATTTTTCCCTTATTCCGACGCTTAGAGAAGAATGGAAAAAAGACATTTTCGCTGTTTATGAACATTCATTTCAAGTTATACTTACACAAATTTTTTTAATAAATCGTTGAATTTTATTACATTTCTACTAAGAATGCTTTGTTATACATGACGTTTATTTTAATTACTAAATTTTCTTCTGTTTAAAAAATTACTAATTTTTTCTTTGTTTAAACAAGTAAAATCAATAAATAAATAGAGCTTAAAGTCAAAAATGAGTGATCATAACAGAATTAGTAAAAGTAAAACCTCAAGTTTCATAGTAAAATAACTCAGTTGACACCCTTGGTCAAATAACGTCTTTAGCTTCAAAATTATACTGTATTTAGAGTAAAAACAGAAAAAAAGAGAAAAAAAAATCAAAATTTTTAGTAAAGACATTTGCGCTACATTTGTATGTACCCTCTTGTTCGATTGCTACCTCATAAAATATTTTTAATAACAACCGCAATTTGAAAAAAGATAACAATCAAAGATTATTAAAAAAATCTACTTGATTAATTCGGATCCCATGGGATCCCTTAAAAAAAAAAAAAAAAACGTTCCCGTGTCGTCTACATTAAAAGTAGATAGATATAGCTGAATATTTTTTTTTTTTTAATTTGGTAATTTATGTACGGGTCTCATTCAACCTTGTTTTTTTGGGGCTTAAAAGTTTATTTATTGGAGAATTATTTACTTTAATAACTTGGCTAATTTGGTTAAGGTTGTTCAATAAAGATAAAAAAAAAATATGAGTGCTGAGATACCCCCTTGTCCGATGAAATTAAAAATCAGGACATATCTGGGATATATATATATATATATATATATATATATATATATACCATTTTTTTTTCCGATCGCTATTACTTTCCCTTCCTTTGGTATATTGCTACGGAAGAAAAACAGCAACATCCGGGAATATAAAGGAAGAAAAAATTCCACAATCCTTCTACGAGAAATCCTAGTAAAAACTCAAAGGGTTAACTTAATTCTGGAGTAGTCACAAACTCCTCCAGGACTGACCACAAGGTTCTGTTCAACACTCTAAAAGTAAAGATTTGTTATCTTTTTTTTATTTTAGTAAGGCGATAGGGAAGATGACAAAAATTGTTCAACAGTTATAGAATTATCTGTGTACGTCCACTCTACAGTATTCTAGGTAAATTGAATCTACTCATGAAATCTATGTTATTTGAACGATGCATAGGACGTTTAATGTCACGCTACGGGCTACAATTAGATATACACGAGTATAACATATAAATTATCTTAATCTATGAAAATTTCTTTTTTTCATTATCTTGCTTCTATTTACACAGTAGTTCTTCCACAGTCGATTTAGACACGATTTAAACTTCCACAGTCGATTTAGATATATAATCTTCCTCTGTTAGATTATCAATCATCTACAACTTATTTTAATGGTGAAAGTACCGAAACAAAATAGTAATATATTTTAGGTTTTACTGGTAGGTAATATTAGTGTAATTTTATTGAATATTTTTTAAATAATTAAGTATTAATACTTTTTTAATTTTTAATATAAATTTTGTAATTTTTAATAATTTTTTTAATATATTTTTATTTACAGTCACATCTACAATTAAAGTTATTAGCGACTTATCAGTGTAATATAATTGTACCGGTTTACGTGTAGTATTGAACAAACTCAGGCCGACCACTCCTGAAACATGTAGTTAATTTAACTCCAACCACCAAAGAACACCGGTATTCAAATTCGAATAAACTCAGTTAACCTTTGCTAGAATCGGAACCTAATAACCTTCGACTTCGAAATCAGCTGATTTGTGATGAGATTTACCACTGGACCAACCCGACGGGTTCTTATATTAATTTTAATTTTAAATATTTTTTTCGCTTTTTTCTAAATTCTTATGTATGTTCAGTTAATATTTATAAATAAATTAACGAATTTAATATTAACAGCGAGATAAAATCATTTTATTAAAATTAATTTTAATTTTTTTTACTCATTACAGTCATTTAGTACTTTCAAAGAGATCTCTAATTCTTCAGAACAGATTTTTTTTTTTTAAATTGGATTACACTGTAAGTCCTTTAGAAGGGATATGTTTAAAAAAAAGCTTGAAAACAATGATTGAAAAAGGTAAAAGTCTCACTTTTAACAAAATAATTTATTTTTATTATTATTAAAAGTTTTTTGTTTCAAAATAAAATATACAAACTTTACACCATTACAAAGACCAAGTAAATGTGATTACATACAATTACATGCACAGAGGCTTCCATCGAAGCTCCTTAAAAATTTCAAATTAATATTCCTATATAGAACATTTAACACTCGAAGTTAGGACAGAGAACAATGCCACTGGTAGTTCAACACGAAACAAAAGCAATCATACGAATTTGTAAAAGAGAGAAAAATGAAAATAAAACTACAGTTAAAAATGAAAGAATAATAACTAAAATCGAACAAAGTCAATGTTAGGATGGGTAACACTAAATTGATACAGTTCTGCCTCAAATCACATAAAGTTATCAACGTCCAACATGTAGAGTCATTTTAGTGTTCTAATGTCTTCACTATTGTCCTGGTTAATTGCTAAATAATACATGTAGTTGTTTACCCGAAATTTATATTTTGTATCGATCGCTGTATTTTTTCTCGAACATACTGTAAAACTAGATATTCGTGAATTTCACTGTTTCTTACGGACCAAGGCTTCTCAATAATCCTTGTACACGGTCATTCACGAGAACCGGATGTTTTTGAAGTGGGTTGTACTCGGGCGTTCGTGGTGGGAGGGGCTGGTGTCTGACGTTTCCTTTGTTCTTAGAATTTACATTTTAGTCGTTGAGATGGAGCCGTGGACTCTAGACCAAAGCCTGTACGCGTATGACAGTTTTGTGCGAAATGGCGAATCTGTAACTGCTGTTCAGCGAGATTTCCGCCGTCAGTTTAATATCCATCGTAATGCAAGTGTCCCTTCTCGTAACACAATATTGCGATGGGTAAACAACCTTTAACCAAGTGGTTCAATATTGAAGAAAAAACCACCGGGTCCCCGACGAACTGCTAGCACTCCGGAGAACATCGAACGAGTAAGGGAAGCCATTGTCAGAAGCCCACGCCGCTCTATTCAGAGGCATTCAGCAGCGCTTCAAATGAGCACAAGTACGGTAAGACGAATTCTGCATACAGACCTGCATTTCCATCCTTGCAAGATAGCCGTCGTGCAGCAGTTAAACGAGCAAGATTTCACGCAGCGATTACAATTTTGACGACAAATGCTTACCGTTTTTGAAGAAAATGAAAATTTGTTATTGTTAATGAGTGACGAGCCCATTTTCATCTGAATGGCTTCGTCAACAAACAGAATTGCCGGTATCGGACAGAAATAAACCCACATCGGCTTCACGAGAGACCACTTCGTAGCCCAAAGGTGACTGCTGTCTGGTGTGCAATAGGAAAGGTCGGTGTTATTGGACCATATATTTTTTGAAGAAAATGACGCTGCCGTAACTGTAACAGCTGATCGTTACATTGCGATGTTGAATACGTTTTTCATCCCTGAGTTACGAAACCGGGGAATCGATTTTCAAAATGTGTTATCCCAGCAGGATGGATGTGTTATTCCAGCTACAGCGCACACAGCGAGGACAACAATGTCTGTTCTCCGTAACTTGTTTCCGGGACGGATCGTTTCCAGATTCGGCGACATTCCTTGGCCCCCTCGATCCCCCGACTTTAGTAGTTGTGATTTTTTTCTGTGGGGGTTTCTGGAATCGCGTGTGTACGGCGATAAACCGCGTACATTGGAGGACCTAAAGATCGCAATTCGTAATCACGTCACCCAGATTGATGTAGACATGCTGCAAAGAATTGAGGCCAGTGAAAAGGCTACAACAATGTATTGCCCAATCACTTGCCGGACATAATTTTTCGTTCATGATTAAACAAATGCTTTGATTTAACAAGTGTTTCATTACCAATAAAACCTTTTTAAAGTAAATATTCAATTTTTTATGATTATTTTAAAAACATACGGTTCCCGTGAATGACCCTGTATAATCTTAACGTTGTCGCTGCTTGCTTTATTCTAAAACTGGAATCCATAAGTCCAAATCGGTTTCTGGATCATCGAGTACATATTGCTTGTTAGATAGTGAAATCTGTGACCTCTTGCTTAGCAACCAGAACATTTCATTAAACTTAATATCCAGCTGTTTTCTCTTTTCTCTTACATAGACCTTCCACGTCAGGTGACGAGGATCAAGATAAAATGAAAATTGACGATGGATTATTAAAAGTGAAAAACAAATTTTATATTTTATTTTTCCTAATATGTACATTACAATCTTTTTAATTAGTGAACTATAAACAACCATCCAGCGGCCCAGTGAGATGAGGATGATATGCAATTGTGAAGACTCAGACTGATTATTTTTGAGACGTGTGGTTAATTGAACTCCAACCACTAAATCACACCGGTATCACTATCCAGTATTCAAATCCGTATAAAAGCAACAAACTTTGATTAAGATTTGAACCTCAGAGCCTTCTACTTCGAAATTCAGCTGTTAACAACTGATTTGCGACAAGTTAACTACTAGACCAGTCTGGTGGGTTAAAAATTAGGTATAAATAAAAATTGAAACATGAAAGTGATTACAAGACACTTACTGCTCAACGGTTGGATAAAATGGATACAAGACTGTGAACAGCCGATGGTAGGTAGATCACAGACGAGTCGCTTTAACGGGCAATTAGATTTCATAAGAGACGAATGCTAAAATAGCCCTCATTTCCGCAAATTTTAACTATATATATACCTTCAATAATAACTTGAATTAAATCTTTTAGAACTGATTTATATAATTTTTTAAAACAGATTGTTCAAAGGAACGTTGACAGTAAAAATTCAGTTTGCATCAAGTAAACTGAATCAAGTATAAAATGGTGACCGATAAACTCTTTAAATCTTAAAAACATCCTTTCTTAGATGAATTTATTAAGAATTACATTAATTACTGAAAATGTATACAAAAATATAATATAATCTACATAAAAATAGAAATATAAAAATTATATAAAAAAAAACTATCTTTTAAGATCAGTTTTTTTTCTAGACTTTCAACAGTAGATCTTGCATTCAACGAAAAATCTTTTTACTTCCTCGTTTGAAGTAAAGGAAGTATTGTGGTCGCGAAAAATCTCGGTTTTCATATTTCAACGGAAATATCCATTTTGACCATCCTTGAATCCATTTTGACTAGTTTCGGCGTGACGTCTGTACGTACGCACGTATGTATCTCGCTTAACTCAAAAAATAATAACCGTAGTATGTTGAAATTTTGGATTTACGACTGTTCTAACATCTAGTTGTGCACCTTCCCTTTTGATTGCAATTGAATGAACCAAAAGTCTCCAAAGAAGATGAGGGCTTATTATTAACTGCATTAATAAGTCCTCATTGAGAGCTTTTCAACAATATATCATAAATGGTACTTATTTTCATTGGTTCTAGAGTTAGAGCCAAATAATTTTAATTAATGAAATATTCGGATCTTAGGGGAAGGCACATGTTTCACATCTTTTTTTTGTAATTTAAATATATTGTTTTATTTACAATTATTACTTTCTCATTGTAAAAAAAAAATTTACGATAAATAATAATTCAATAACAAAAAAATTATCAGAAGTTATTAATGAAATAAAATTTTATGTACTTTTCATCTTAAAAATATGTGTAAATGTACACATTTTTCTTTGGTATATTTTTTATGTGTTTTTTTTTTTACTTTTAAGGCCGCAAAGGACCACTTTAGTCAGAATAATTCAAGTCTTTTTTGCTGATCTTTTGGCCTTTATGTTCTTAGCTTTTACTTTCTCCCAATATTTAGTCATTCTTAATAATCTTGCTTTACGATCCTCTTTTGAATAAACCCTTTTTGTATAATTAAAAGTTCTTACTTTAAAGTTGGTATTCGGATCTTTAATAACAAATTTTAATTTTTCGGATTTATTAAAAAATCTTCGTAATTCAAATTTAATTCTTGCACGTCTTCTTTAATTTCCTTGATCCATAATTGCGGATTTTTTAAAGACCAAAATCGATCGATAATTCTGATAGTAACGCTGCGGTAATCTTAACAAGTGTCCACAGAAAGAAATTCGCTTCTTTTTCATAGTATCAATTGAGGATTCAAGTTTTCGTACAGAAATTTATTAGGCAATAATATGTACTGATTTTCGTGTTTTTTTTTTTGTTTATGCAGGTTCTAAGAATCCTGCGTTCAACTTTAAGCAAAGGTTCAGTCCTATTTTTCTGATTTAATCTAAATTTATTATTCATTTTTTGTATTTATTTAGTGTGCAGGAAGTATAGATAACAACTATATTTTACATAAGTTTTAAATTGTAATTCCTCATTGTTTAAAAAAAATTAAATCGCCTTTAACATTACTTTTGTCGGTATAATTCTCATAATACGGTTAAATAAAAAATCTGATGTGGATATATATTTTTTTTTTATTTTAGCATTCAATTGTAGTAGATGAGTTCTTGATTTTAATAAAAATACTAAATTTTTTATCAATGAATTTGTAATAAAATAACTATTAAAAAACTAAATATTCGATTGCTAACTGCTCACATTTACCGAGAAAAATTATGAAAAACGAACAAAGAATAGTATAAAACAGGTTTTTCTTTTTTTCATACGCATTTTTTTTAGGGTATATCCTAACCCCCCAGTAGGGGAAGACAACCCCCTTGTAATGATCCCGGCCTCCACATCACCCCTTCCTTCATAGCCCTACTGGGCTTTACCGGAGGTCACCCATCAAACCCTCTAAACCTGATAACACATCACAGGATGTCACCGGTGCAAATGCTGCTTCAGGCATTCCATCAGTGTATTTACACGACTTACTATCGCCTTCACGTGGCTTCTTCCAACCCACGATTCACCTACTGTAACTTACGATTACAACCCTCAACTATCAAATTAACCGATTCGTGGAAGCGCGATCCCCTCACCTTCCTATAACATCGAAAGTTTTACACTAAAACTCTTCCCATATGTGACATCAGTTTAGACTATGCACTCAGATCGTTACTTGATCGAGTCTTCTGAACACCAAAAACACTATCTTATACCAGCAAAATAAGTGTTGATCGCAACAACGGCAATTTTGTCCTGTAATTCAATTTACTCAAAGCCCTCTTGATTTACTCAAAAATCAAAAAACATATTCAAAATTTAATAAGCTTCGAATAAAACATAACCTATCTCTCTCTGAAATTGGCCGCTTTCAGGAGTGAAGTTAACGTTTACACCGCAGCTCCATCACAGACTTCTGAAACATCCATTCTCATCCTAACAGCGAATATTTCAGCTAATTGGGACTCGAGCCAAAACGCCTATCTGGCAAAGTAAACATTTAGACGGGCCCCTAGTTCCCCGGGATGCTATTCTTTCTATACATCATAACAGCATCAGGCCTCCTTAGCCATCCTCCGCAGGGAGAAGAATCCCAGGAACCCAGCAACTATGTGTGATTTCTTTTCGGTTTTCCAATTAACTTGCACATCAAAACCAGAATTGATCCTCAGTACGTGGGATAGACATTTAAGACATGACGGACATCATCAATGTCCCTACCCTCCGAACACAAACTTGTATTAATCAAACCAAATCTGGCCGTGCTATTTTTTAAAGCATCATGCCCAGAAAGAAATTATGTAATATACCGGTTGCGGAAAATCCACTAAACTACTTGCATTATCACTTAACACCGAATAAAGCGTTACAAGCCTTTTATTTCCAGACTAAAGACGTGTTACTACCCAAAAGTTGGTTGTAATTGGTTGGATCTGTGAAGTTACAGAAAGGAAAGAATATACATAAGAAGTTAAAACATATATGACCTTTCGTCTTATGTACGTAGTCGGGTAAAAATTATTTTATATTTGCCTTTGTAAAAAGTGTGAAAATTCTATTTTATTTTATCAAAGTTCATAATTTTACTTTTTAATCAATTTTTATTAACGTTATCGACAATGTATATTTATTTTAATAACGGTGAATAGAGGTAGAAAAAGTATTAAGCTTTTTATAAGAAAAAATTCTGTAAAACAGGATCATGCAACTTGGCACTACCTTGCCCTACCTTTTGATTTATGATGATATCCTCTGAAGTATTATAGATTACATTGTATTTTTTTTTTTTAGCTTTTAATTTGAACTTTCAACGATAAGACTATTATCTTTTCAATTTTTTATTGTTTCGTGTTTGTATTTTGTTCTTTTTTTTATTTTGAATAATTCTATATTTGAAAACATGTAAGTCTGAAATAAATAAAAAATAGAGCATTGATTATCACCTTAAAGAAAACTTTAAAAATAGTATTACTTAATCTTAAAATGGCAACAAAAAATTATAAATTAATTTTAAAAAAGACATCAGAATTGAAAAAACGATTAAAATATTATTTTATAGGAATTATTTTTAGTCCTTCATAAATGTAATTTTTTTTTTATATTAATTTTTATTATTTATTTTTACCAATAACTTTATAATTACGAATTATTGTTTACCAACGGAAATGTGAAATAATAATTTTACGTTTCATAAACCATTTTTGAGCGTTTTATTACATGAAATGTTATATCAATATAATTGAAGATATAATATACGAAATCACAATTTTTTTTCAAGAAAAAACTATATATTCTCAAACTCTACAGAGCATTATCTTAATTCTATTTTACTGAATTAAAATCTTAAATTAACAATTTTATTTACCATCGCCTGTCATAAATTTGGTTAAATAACTAATGTCCTACAACAAAATTTTCTGGTATGAATGAAAATAGAAGTAAATAATGATTTGTCGTATTCTATGAAAAATAATATTTATATTAGAACTATATTTTTTGTAAGCGAACGTAATAAGACCACTAGATTAAGCCAAAAATAGGATAGAGAAAAAGATAAAATATACCGAACGTTATAAGCAACAAGTGTATGCGTATAATACAAATCTAACTTAACTTACTGTTGCTAAAATGCTATCTATCACAACTCACAACTAAACTTAAAAAATGAAATATGTCTCCGCCTTGCTTTACACTAAAAATACTTTAAAATAAATAATACCCGAAAAAATTATGATTGAAAAAATTAGTGATATTCAGTATTAAATTAAATTACACAAGGAATAACATTTACACAATATTATTTATTTCCGCTGGGTTTATTATAATTTATTTGATTAGCACTTAACCCACCGGGTTGGTCTAGTGGTGAACGTGTCTTCCCAAATCAGCTGATTTGGAAGTCGAGAGTTCCAGCGTTCAAGTCTAATAAAGTCAGTTATTTTTACACGGATTTGAATACTAAATCGTAGATATCAGTGTTCTTTGGTGGTTGGGTTTCAATTAACCACACATCAAAGGAACGGTTGAACTGAGAATGTACAAGACTAAACTTCATTCACACTCATACATATCATCCTCATTCATCCTCTGAAGAATTATCTAAACGGTAGTTACCGAAGACTAAACAGGAAAAAATGAAGAAGATTTGATTAGCACTGATACTCAAACACTCGCAGTTGACGCGTTTCGTAGTACCTCCATTCTCAAAACATTTTTACCATCGAGTCTTCCTGAGTTGGGAACGTCGAATAATTAGCGATGTTCCTCCCACACTCCAACCCTACTGTCATGGCCTCTTCTGCTTTGTCACTCCCGCTCTAACGGTTATAGAATTTCTTGAAACTAATCCTTCTGATTCTTTATTTTAACAATTTTAGATTTTTTCAACATTATATCGAATCGAGTGTTTGTTTATTTATTCATTAATTATGACCTGTCCTTTCAGTTTTAGTTCCCTGTTCTCTAGAATATTTAAACGTTTTTCTTTTTCTTCATAATGTAATATTTTCATAGATTTTATCATTTCATCGGGAATATGTCCTTTTTCAATCAAATATTTTTCATAATTTGAATCTTTTTTCTTTTATTAATATGACCTGATATGTTCATTAAATTTATTTAAATTTTCGTCCCGTTTCTCCTATATATGTCGCATTACAATTATGTTTTATTTGGTATACTCCATTTTTGTTGTAATTGTCTTTTTTCTATATTATTTCAAAATTTATTCCTGATAGTATTATTTGTGGTAAATACGAGCACTATATTTATGTTATATTTTTTTTTCGTGAACGTTAATTTTGCTCATTTTCGTTTTTCCTATTTTTATCTATTGTCGTTCCTTTATTGCTTTTTTTAAACTATTTCGAAAAATTACTCCGAAACGTGTCGACTACGAATGTTAGAGAGACAAGGGCAGAAAATAACACTGAAATCAAGGAATGACATTTTTATACCTTTTTGTTCAACATAACAAGTTAAATATAAATTGTTAAATAAATAAATAAAAGTTAAATAAATAAAAATTTTAACTTAATAAAAATTAAATTTAACTGAAAATTAAATACTATTTTTGTTTAGAATGTTTTTTGTTTAGAAATATTTACCAGTTTGTTAATTACGTTGCATTTTTACTGATATGTTTGAACTTCAATAATAAACATCATAATAACAATAAAAAGGTTAAGGGTATTTTGTTCCCCGACATTCTTTCTACTACCCAATGCAACTTCGTTTAATTAAAAATTTAATTAAATATTTTCTCGTAAAAATTGATAAGCATCATTTTGAACACCTTTTTTAAACGCATTCGTACTTACGTCGGTTCGAAACGCTTAAAAAAGAAAAAAAATCGTATTAATTTCTTATATCATAATTAACCACTTAATAAGTAACTTTAAAAAATTATACTCTTCCAGTTTGGGCACTTTTTTCACTGAAATACTAACAGTTTTTCAGTGAATATATAATAACTAGAAGAAATTATTATATCGCCGGGGAATTAACACATATAAATAAAAATATAATGAATATTTTCCGCTAGAAGAACTAAGTTATATAAAAAAATATTATAAAACGCCTTGTCAATGACCAGCAGTCCACGATATCAACTATGTAGTACACTAACTACCACTTTTTTATGAGGTCATTACAGTATTCTTCTTTTCAATAGTTATTTAAAATATATATATTTTTTTATTAATACGTTTTAATTCGCTAATAATAATTATTAATTTTAATTATACTGGACTATTTTATTCAAGTTCTATTAAAACACTGGAAAAAAGGCAGCGAAAATTTTACCTAGTTTATATTTCATTACATATCATTTTGTTAAATGTTTTTGCCAACTGTAACTAAATAACGTCACGAATTCAGCATACAAAGAACAACAAAAACTTTTATAACGAAAAGCTTCAAAATCCTAAACATTTTTAGCTGTTTCTTGAGTTGTGATTTTTTAATACAGCTCTTACCCCAATGTTTTACTTTTTCATTCCCAAAACGCAAATATAATTTTAGATAAATCGTTCGTATAAGCAAGTATAAATCGTTAGTGCGGTGCGCACAGCTGTCCGGAACACCACGTGATCCGCTCTGCGCCGATAGCAGCTAGAATAAAAATGTGAACACATACATCAAACAAACAAACCCACACAAAATCTTTTTTTATGGGAAAGAAAACAATCTCCATGGCGGAGTGGTAGTATTTTTGGCCTTTCATCCTGAGGTCCCGGGTTCGAATTCCGGTTAGTCATGGCATTTTTCATACGCTATAAATTTTCTTTTAAGCTAATGATCATTGTAGTTGAACTCTTAACTCGACTCAACTGTATAAAAAAACAGTAAAAAACCTGTTAGATTTTTTTCTTTTTTTTTAATCATTATTCCAGTTGAAATGGCTTTTATTTGAAATAAAACTCAAAGACTTTCCGAAAACAGTCAAACTAGATGAGAAAAAAGGAACCCACCGGGCTGGTCTAGTGGTGAACGCGTCTTCGCAGAGATACTTTTATGCGGATTTGAATACTAAATCGTGGATACCGATGTTATTTGGTGGTTGGGTTTCAATTTACCACATATCTCACAAATGGTCGATCTGTTACTGTACAAGCTACACTTGACTTACAATCGTACTTATCATCCTCATTCATCCTCTGAAGGTCATTCTGACGGTCATTCCCGGAGGCTAAACAGGAAAAAGGAAGATGAGAACAAGGAGAAGAGTTTAATTATTTTATTATATTTTTTAATAATCATTTCAGGCGTTTCAGACGGAAACGAATCTTGTACTATAAAATAAAGGTTTGTTTTTATATCTCCTCTAATTTTTAAGATAAATTTAACTAAAATAGAAAATTAGTTAACGAAAAAAGAAACGGGAGAATAAATTAAGACAATTGTCGATTTGAAATTATTATTATTACAAAACGAAAGGAAAGAAGCATCGGCAAAGATAAAACGCGGTTGTTATAGCCAAAATGACATTTATTTAATTTTAAAAAAAAACAACAAAACACACACTGGGGCTACAAACATAATTTTTCTCGTTTAACACTACGATTATTTTAATATGTTTTTAGTATTTACAAAAGAAATTCCCGTAAATACTGAATATTCATTTAATACCGAGTATTTATTTAACCTTGACAATGAGTTGTAAATTGATATATTTTGTTACATATGCAAAACATAATCTGTAATAATAATAATAATAAATTGTTATTCTATATATATATATATATATGTGTGTGTGTGTGTGTAAAACCAGCACGTTCATGCTTTCAGAAAGTTTAAGTGAGCCGCTGCATCAGCTACTCAGTCACGTCTTGTTGGCATAAAACCAACCTCAAGTTGTAAACATATTCAGTCAGCATGGTACCGCCATATATTCATGTTATATTGCTACAACTATTGTCGTTTGGCTGCTGTAACTACTTTGTTCTTGTTTATTTCAGTTTTTATATACATTTTTAGCGTAATTTTTTTACCGTTTATTGATGGAAATAAAAACATTAAAAATAGTAATTTGATTGGTAATAGTGTAGAATTTTATAAAATTAAAAAAATATTTATATATGTATATATACTTAGATATTAGTGTGGTAAGTGTGTGTCTGTGAGTGTGAATATATATATATATTAAGTAACTGAAAGAATAACGTTTAAGAAACCAGGATAACCCACATAAATCATTTACTTTCAAGAAACGTTATTTTTCTTGTTGGAACTACAATAAAGAACGATATATGAACCAATTTCATGTTAATGTTTAACCGGAAAATAAAACAGGTAAACTGTTTGAAAAAAAAAGATTTCATTTACACTATGAATCAATGCAAATTTAATTCTTTGTTTTACTTATAGATTAGATTCTAAATCCACGATTTATAAAGGTGATTCAAACTTTCAAAAGAAAATGATTTAAAAAAAGTAATTTCAAAAAACTATTTTTAATTTCTTTAATTAAAGTCGAGATCTTTAATTTTAGAATCCAATAATTTGTATATATGTACAAGTAGTATATTTGTATATAAAAGTATGTTGAAATCTTCGTCATGAATGTATCATCAAAACTGTTTTAATCGATTATAAGAAATAATACTACATTCTATCAGGTTATTTAAGTAAAATTTTACAGAAAGTATAAAAGTTCATAAATTTGTAAGGTAACGTTGTGTTTAGCGTTTACCACAAAGTATTAATAACAATTTTTTCACATACGTATAAGTAAAATGTGAACTGTACGTGAGTCTACTGACATTTCATATTAAACCTTTAAATAATTCTATTTAATTCATAATTAAAAGGTTTGAACTGTTGTAAAATATAATGAGGTACGTTACATCAAAAAGGTTATTACGTCTATGTAAATTGTAAATGGTAACTACAAAGTAAGTAATGTAATCAGATTTTATGTTAAATAATTACCAGCTATTAACATTTAGTTCAGAAAAAGAAGAGAAAATATTATCATACATATATCATATCATATTATATATATATATATATATATATATATATAAAAGCAGAAATTGGAAATAATTTTTCCAATTTGTTAATTTCGTTCATAGTAAGACATTTTTATTCGAATTAAAGCCATGGTTATCCAAATGACAAGATAACAAATTTCACAAAAGAAAGATAAGATAAATATTAATTATATATGTAAAATTTGCAATAAAATTCCAGGTGTTCAATGAAAAAGACAACAACGAGGAACTACTTCACTCCTCACTTTCCCAATCAAGCCGGATTATGAGGTGCATGTTATTTTTGTGAATGGCTATGCGACTTTTGAGAATCATTTGTAATATATATTAGGTGACCGACAAAAATTACTGTTGTAGCAATTTATTTACTGTTGTAACGGAGTTATTTATTTATTTTTTTTTTTGAAAATAGAAATATTCTTTTCATCTGAAACAAGTAATTTTTGATCAAATTAATTTAATTAAAGGATAATTTGTGGTAAAAATATTTTAATAGTTGTTAATAAGGATTGCTGATAATTTATTTACCAGTAATTCTTGACAAATTACTTTGCAGAATTAGGAAATTATTACAATAGTGACTAATTTACATTTGTATTTTGGAAACTCTTCTTTTTATTAAATATATACATATATATATATATATATATATATATATATATATATATTTCCACAAAGCTGGTTTAGTGGTTAATTTCTCCTCTCAAATCAATTAACTGCTAATTTTAGAAATCGAAGGTTCTTAGGTTTGAATCCTAGTAAAAGCTAGTAGCTTTTACATACGTATTTGAATACTAAGCAATGGATTTGGTAGTTGGGGTTCAGTTAACCACACGACTGAGGAATGGTCAGTCTCATCTGTTCAAGATAACATATCCCACATAATCCTCATCTCATTGGGCTGTGGGTGGGAGGGAGTTGCTTATTATTCACTAGTTGAACAGATTGCAACGTATACATTAAGGGAAAAGTATATATATATAGATATATATAAATTCAGTATCGGAGAACGTCTTATAAAATACCCAAGACATGTAAAAGCCTTAAATCCTAAAATGAGTCGTTCATTAATTTAGAAAATTATTAACTTCTTTAACTACTCGATGTAATAATTTTAAATATGTAATCAATATCATAAAAAAATTAACGTAAAAATATTAACATATTTTTATTTTATTCATTACCGTCTACGTATAGAAAAGTAAAAAATAAATAAAATAATGTGTAAAATAATAATTTTAATATTAAATCTGGCTTAGTGTACGTAAATTTACCCGTAAATTCTGTTAAATTTTACATATTTTGTTACGTTTTTAACTTGGTTAAATTTCTAAATACTTTTTTGTCAACTAAAAAATGTTATAATAAAATTAGTTTTTTTTAAGGTCGCCTAAAAATATTTTAAATTAATAAAATGAAACAAAACTTTTTTTATACATGTAATATTTAATAGTAATATACATTAAATAGACTGAAATACTTAATAATAAAATAAAAATTTCACAAGTAAAAATTTTTTCATGTAAATGTTTTTTTTTTATAAAATTAACATGGATGTTTATTTTGAAAATTTCTAATTTTCCGAAAGAGTAGGTAAAATTTGAAAATTTAAAAAAATAAATCAATAAAAAGGAATTTGTTTTTGTGAAAAGTTCCAGTTATTGAACCACCACTGAGAAATCTTGAAATATTTTTTTCTTCCACTGATTATTAGAAAAAGCAGCAATACGTTCGCCAAATATCAACTTCCTTTATTATTAGGTAGAGGTCTTTTTGGGAAAGACAGTAAAGAGTACAGAAAAACTATTACCATTTCTAATGAATATTTTTAAAAACTACTTTTTTTTTCTTAGGTAATAAAATGAAATAGCGTTTAATTAGTCCCCAAAACAATTTGGAAATCGAACCCCTGGTCTTCAATCTATTTCTTAGTTTTTTACCAACTAAACTAGTGTGGTTACCACAAACACCTTATGAAGCTCTTAGCAATAAAAGTATAATTCTCTACATCGCACTCTTTTTATTACATTTATATTTTAAGCTCAGTATGATTATTAAATATTTAATATTTTCATGTAAATAAAATAATTTTAAAAAAATGTATTAAAAATACAAAATAATAAACCATTATATAAAGTAATCCATTTTATAAAAAAAAATAAAAATAAAATCATTTCCGTAATAGCATTTTGTTTTTTGTTCGGGTCAGTTAACTTCCTAACACTACCTACAAGGGAAAAAGGTATCATACCTACAAAGCATCGCTGTATAGAAATGTTGGCGAAGTGTTATTTTTGTATCGTGTTTTAAAGTAAATAACGATCGGTTTTTATAAGAATACACAAGCTGATATAATAGATTATCAACCTAAAGGAAATTTTTCTTTTTTGCAATTTTCTTTTCTTTCCAATTTTTAACAGCGAATCATTTTTATTGTTAATTAAATATTTTAATTTGTTTCTTTTGATTTTATCTTTGATCTGACCGGTATATATATGGTAGGGATAAAACCAAAAAGAACACATTTTTTACATTATTGATAAATTTTGATTAGAGGAGTCGTAAAAATGAGTTTACATAAAAAAATATAGAAATATTTGTACACATGGGTACATTCAAATATATTATTCCATATACAATAATATATAAATTATTATTGTGTTAACACATATATTCAAATATATTATAAACAATAATAAAAAAATAATCGAGTATGCAACATATAAGTATTTTTATAAAATTTATTTATATTTATATTAAATATGTTTATAACTACGCATTAAAATGTTAGACATCGACTATAAAATAATTAATTTTTAACTTTGAATCATCTGATGATATGTAAAATCGAAAGCGCTAGAGATATTTTAATGGTACTGATTTTTTTTTTTAATATTTAATTTTGTTATTAATATTTTTATTCTAATATATAAATAAATTAATGAATACTTTGTCTTATTTGATTAAATAATTACTGAAAACTACAAAAGAGAACATGGCACTTGATAAACAATTTAATTCCGCAAAAGTATTATAAAATGGTTTACATCCTAAAAACTCTAGGGTTACGGTCTACGGATTTTTTACCTTTTCTATGAGTCGATTATCATTACTTTGCACATTTTCGAATAGTTACGAGTGAGGAATAAGGAATAAGTTAGGAAAAAAATTTTAAATGTTCTGGATGTTTTACATGCTTATAAGAAGTGGTATTTATTAAAATTGTAACTAAATAACATAATGCGTGTTAATAATTTTATTACCTTCTAAAATCTTTACTCCAGCAAGCATATATAACGGGATTCATTCCTGAGTTGAGCCACCCCAACCACGTGACGATAGCCGAGACAAGATCCGCCTGCCAGATACAATCGGCGCAAAACCCACTCAGAAGATTCACTACGAAAAACGGTAACCAGCATACGGTAAAAACTCCCATAACAATTCCTAAAGTTTTAGCCGCTTTCTTTTCTTTAGCAAATTTTGAAAGTTTTCGACTAAGTGAAAAGTTTTTACCGGGCCGGGCTAACCCGTTTTCACCGCCGCCTCTGTGCATTCTTAATGTTAATTCCATTACCTGTTTGCTGCCCATTTTAAGCGAACGGGTCTGATAAGCCGCAGCGCGGTATATTTTATAATAAGTAAAAACCATAACGAATAACGGAACATAAAACGATATGGTGGATGAAAATACCAAGTAACCCAGACTATCGGTGAACGGACATTGAAACTGCGGTACGTCCTCGATTCGAACGGCACGCCACCATAAAATAGCAGGGAATGAGATGGCTGAAGAACATACCCAAACTGCGGCTATGAGAAGACAAGCGCGTTGTTTCGTCATCCGAGCAGGATAGGAAAACGGATCGGTTATGGCCCAATAGCGGTCTAAAGATATGACGCACAGATTGAGTATGGAAGCGGTGCTGAAAAGAACGTCTAAAGATCTCCATGCATCGCACCAATTTATACCGAAAAACCAATTATGTCTTAAAACTTCATATAAAGCGCTGAAAGGCATAACGACTAAACCTACCAGGCAGTCTGCCAGCGCTAAAGAGGTTACAAAGTAATTTGTGGCCGAATGAAGGTAACGTTCCCGTGCGACGGCCACCATAACTAAAAGGTTACCGAATACGGTGGCCACAGAAAATAATAATAATAATGTAGCGAGCAGTGGACGTTCTTGCACTGCCGCCCAATCCAGCTCTCGACCGGTTTCGGAGCCGTTGTTCATGACACGAGGCGGCGCGACACTTTTCTTCATTACGTCATGCCGCCGTAGCGTGCGCCCGACTGGCTATTCACCCGCCCGCAGCCTTATAAGAGAGCCTGCGCCCTTGCAACCCCCGGCCGCGCTGCTTCCCGATTCTGCTTCCGCCGCTGCTAATGTTGCAACTTACCACCCTCTGCCCGAAAACTCATTTACAGAGTCGCATGCAGTTATATACATCCGATAAAATATTTTTATATTATTTTTCTCTTCGACTAAACAAATCGGATTTCAATAATATACAGTTACAAGTTATTATAAAATAAATTTAGAAATAAAAGAAATTAACCGGATTTAAACTTGAGATTTTTTAATTACAAAGTTATCAGAAATTAAAATAATTATTGTTTTCGTTAAAAGTTTACCTCTCCGATGAAAATAATGGGAGAAAGACAATTATAAAAAGGGAGTCTTTTTATAATCTAAAATGACTTCAACCTAAGTTAATTTTATAACATCAAAAAATTATAACTCCGGAATTAAGATTTTATTCTAAAAGTATAAAAAATACTGAAATAATTTAAGATCGATAATAAAAAAGTAAAATTATAAAAAACAATAATAGAAATATATTCAAAAGTTAAATTTTTAGACAGAATTTTCAAACCGTTTTAAATAAAAACAGGAGTGAGACAAGGTGATGATGATCAAATCAATATTGTTCAACTGAGTTATGGAAAAAGTAATTCAAAAATGGAATAGGAAATTTCATATATTTAAGATACAAATAAATTCAAAAATAGAAAAGATCTAAATCATTATATAACATTTAGCATTTGCCTGACGATCTGGTAATTACAAGACATTAGAGGGATGAAAATAAGAATTCAAGAATTAAACAAATTTGAAAACAAAATTGGTCTACAAATATCATATGCAAAAATAAAAAGATTTTCCAATAATAAAAGTAAAATTAAAACAATGAAAGTCTGTGTAGAAAAATCAATCAAAACGGTCCAAAAATATAACGTTTAGGTGAAATAAAAAACCCGAATATTTTAGAAATAGAAGGAATAAAAGCCAGAAAATGAAAAATTGAAGTGGACTATCATCTTTCAAGAAACATTTACAATAATTCTTATTCAAAAACGCGAAATTAAAAACTGTTAAAATCGTAGTTTTATCGGAAGCGTTATACTAGACGGAAAGCCTAGGAAATTCTCAATAAAAAATCTATTAAAAGTTAAAAAGAGAATTATAAATATAATCTGCGGCCTAAAACTCAAAGATTATAAATTAAGAAAACCAGAAGAAATTTACGAAAATTTTGAAAAAATAGACGGTACAGTGAGAAAAATAACACAAGGTGATGATGATCAAATCAATATTGTTCAACTGAGTTATGGAAAAAGTAATTCAAAAATGGAATAGGAAATTTCATATATTTAAGATACAAATAAATTCAAAAATAGAAAAGATCTAAATCATTATATAACATTTAGCATTTGCCTGACGATCTGGTAATTACAAGACATTAGAGGGATGAAAATAAGAATTCAAGAATTAAACAAATTTGAAAACAAAATTGGTCTACAAATATCATATGCAAAAATAAAAAGATTTTCCAATAATAAAAGTAAAATTAAAACAATGAAAGTCTGTGTAGAAAAATCAATCAAAACGGTCCAAAAATATAACGTTTAGGTGAAATAAAAAACCCGAATATTTTAGAAATAGAAGGAATAAAAGCCAGAAAATGAAAAATTGAAGTGGACTATCATCTTTCAAGAAACATTTACAATAATTCTTATTCAAAAACGCGAAATTAAAAACTGTTAAAATCGTAGTTTTATCGGAAGCGTTATACTAGACGGAAAGCCTAGGAAATTCTCAACAAAAAATCTATTAAAAGTTAAAAAGAGAAT
>NC_134459.1:142916013-143011013 GCF_047948215.1 Lycorma delicatula | reverse complement strand
GCTTTTTAGCCCAACATGGTATCTAGGTTTTTAATAGACTTGGCAAGTTGCCTACATAAGCAGGTATGGTAGATGGATGTTGGTTGTTTGGTGGAATGAACATTGATATTATCGTTGGTAGGTATATTCCTACCAATGCTTGTAACTGGAGCGTGGTTGACAATTGCTCAAGTGATCATCGGTTAGTTGTTTATGATATTCTTGGTGGTTTGTGTGATTATTACCGATGTAATGTCCTGGTTGAGCGGGGTCGACATCTGCACAGGCATGGGAATTAGATGAAGTTTGTTGATATTTTGTCAATCAGACTTAGCGTTTTAGATTAGGGCCTGGACACGATTGGTCTAGAGGATCTGGCGAAGAGGTTAACAGTGGCTTTTATGGATGCTGTTGAGAACTCGATTCCCCACAATTTTGGTCGAGAGAAGTTGGCCCCTTGGTGGAATAAGAGTTATCTAATATGAAGAAAGCTGTCTGTCATTTACAGAGGGATCTCCAGTTTTATTATTATTTAGTTGGTTTATTTTATTTCAGTTTTTTAAGTATTTTTTATTTTGGATGATCCTTATTGCTCGTTGCAATAAGGTTCATCATCAAGTGTTATGGACTTGGATGTGTTCGAACGGGTAATGGGATTGTTTACTTGGAACATTGGTTAGTGTTATCTACGTTGACAATAGAAATATTTAAGAGGTAATTTAAATTTTAATTTTATTTTAGCCTGAGCTGATGAGACATCAGATAGTAAGACTATTAAATATAGCTTTGATAAAAAACCTATTTATTGTAGTGGTATTATTGAATTTATAATACCAGTAACCATTTTGTGATTTGGACAACTACGTAGATGGCAGACCCTCATGAAACAATCAAAACTGAAGAAACCAGTTGGTGAAGTGGGTTTTCTCCTTACCCAGTTCCTGTCTGGCCATAGGGACTTCTGTGCATACCTGTGTCATAGATTCAGAAGAAGAGCCTCCCCATGTCACAATAGACAGAGTCCTTCATCACAATCTCTATTATGACGAAGAAGACACCCCTGCCCACAAATTCTTTGAGTGCATTAGATGAGATCAGATGAGACTGAAACATCAGGTAAATAGACTACCGTGAATTATATGCTAACTAACAGAAGAACTCGGGATGAAGTAGCGAAGTATGTTGAAGAAATTCTGATGACTAAAGGGATAGACAACAGAGAATGGGGAGCAGATTAGTGTGATCATGACGAAAGAGCTTATGGGCGAAAGAGTGACGGACAGCCCCTGCTGAGCTGCCGCTTATCCGCGATTGGACAGATGGACGTCGGTGATGAGGCACAGGGACTCCTGATCCCCGAACCCGAGGCACCCTCCGGGTCGCGGAATGCTTAATTGCCTGGGCGGCCCGGGGGAGTGGAACGGTGAGATAAGAGTTTTAGTCACTAGGGTGCGAGTACACATAGGCACTTAATTATATCTAGCCGAACCCGTGCGAGTCCGACACTCCTACGTTTATGGGGGAGGGGGGTGTACCTAAATGTTATTTCTCTGACTCATCGAGATCAAAAAATAAAAACAAAAAACAGATGACTATCAAAGGCAGAGATCTTAATATTTTCATTTGGTCAGGACATCAAAAAGGGATTCTTGGCGTACTTTTGTTAGAGAGCAAGGAAATAAGGATCCGGAATCCTAGGGTACAAGCATAAGAAGTAGCCTCCCTACTTCGTAATTTTCACATGGCCGCCCGAACTTTCACCACTAAATCGATTGGGAGTGCCTTTTCCAATACGGTGGTAACCTCGTAGGAGGTTGTTTTAAACACAACAGTGCATACAATAGAGTCTGCGCTGGGCACTCCTTAAATTTTGAATAAGTGCTTGATCTCTTTCCAAACTTTACGCCAAACGGATGCAGTATAAGGGGTCATACTTTCGAAGACACTTCGGTATACCATGTACAAATGACGGCCCGACAGTCCGTAATCCTTACGAGCAATCCTAAGCTTGTGCGTCCACCGCTACTTGCCTAATGTGGTTGCTAAACCACAACTTCTCATCAAACAAAACACCTAGGTACTTATGAACTCTAATTCGGCTGATTACACAGCCTTTGTACTTAATATGGGGATTACGACTATACAATAATTTGTCTGCACCCTTGAGAAGCATAAACTTCGTCTTTGTCAAAAAAATCTTTAAATTTTGCATGTCCATTCAGCCTTGTGCGGTTGTCAAAGCCGCCTGCGCCCGGAAAGGTTTTTGAGAAGGTATTGTTATCTTGGTATTACTGAGAAATTGAATTCTAGAAAGTTGTTAATGGATAATCAGTATGGCTTTCATCCAGGCAGGGGCCACGGAAGATGTTATTCTTAAGGTCTTAGGTACCTTTTTGGACATATCAGGGGTTTTTCATAATTTGTGGTGGTCCTCTGCCCTGTTTCAGTTGGAGGAGCGTGATTGTGCGTAGAATGAGCTGAATGTGTTATATAGTTATTTCAGCAATCAAGACGTTGTTCTTCGAGACGGCGTCTCGAAGTAGGAAAAAGGTTATCCAAAACTTGTCCGCAGTGTAGTGTTTTAGGTCCTCTGCTCTGGGGTGTTGAATTCGATTCTTTGATGCGGTTGAGGTTACCAAATGGATGCCGACTTTTGCTGATTAAAGAGATTCGAGATTAAATGAGATCGATTTCAGGGCAGCCCAGGCTTATAAGAATCTCCAGTTGTGGAGTACACAATATAAAATGGTGTTTAGCCCAGAGAAAACAACGATGATGTTGTTCCAGGGCAGACTAGCTGTGACACGAACGCCTCGTGTCAATGGTGGGTCATCGAATTAGATATGACCCGCTGTAGGATTATCTAGGTGTTATCCCAGATGAGAATCTTCGATTCAAGAATCACTTCCAGTATGTTACCAAAAAAGCTTGTTCTGCTTTCTTCGATGTTCAGAGCTTAATTCGGTTTGGAGGCTTAATTTCAGAACCATGCGTGCTCTATATAAGGGTATATGCGCGGCTATAATGCTATATATTGTACCGGTATATTATATTATATTCGTATAATATCTGTACCTCATTCGATTAGGTACAGATATTATAGGAACATTTTGTCGAGATTCCAGCGCCTCCTATAGGACTGTCTCTTGAGAGACGGTCCTTGTTATTTCTAATATTAAGCCCATTGGTATTCTTGAGACTTAGCGCCAATTTCGTTATGATGCTAAGAAGATAGACCAACTACCTCTAGGCCTATAAAAGAAATAGATGACCAAGGCTTCCATTATGGCACATAAAGTGAGATGAATTGTCCGATGGCCATTATATGCATGATATTTTTCCTTGTGTGAGAAAGTATGCAGGTAGTTGGGTGAATTTCCCCCAATCGGCGTATTACACTGTTTCTTTCCGGGCATGGTGCTTTCCGAGATAGGTTGGCCAGATTTGGTTTGATTAATTCCGGCTTGTGTCCGGAAGGGCCATTGATGATTTACGCCATGTCTTCTAATATGTCTGCCCCAGGTACGAAGCTGAACGAACCAAAGTAGCTAGAGAGCGGCGAGGATGAATTCTGGCTTTGATCTGCAAGTTAATTGATCTACAAAGGTGTCAGCGAAGCTATATGCTGCACCTGTCTGGGCTCACCGTTTGGCTTTTAGGTGACGCGGACATTTTCTTGCGGACCCAGCCACTCCTCTTGCTGGCTGTTATAGAACAGCTTCGCGGGAGGCAGTCTGTGTTGTTATAACCGGAGTCAAATCAATAGATATCTTGGCTAATGAGCGTAAGGAACGCTACATTTCCAAGGTAAATAACCTATTGACGTCAGAACGAAAGCAAGAGATTGGGGACCGGGGCCTTGCGTCTTGGTAGGTCAGGTGGGACTGAACGCGTCTTCCCAAATCAGCTGATTTGAAAGTTGAAAGTTCCAGCGTTCAAGTCCTAGTAAAGTCAGTTATTTTTACACGAATTTGAATACTAGAACGTGGATACCGGTGTTCTTTGGTGGGTGGGTTTCAATTAACCACACATCTCAGGAATGGTCGAACTGAGACTTTACAAGACTACACTTCATTTACACTCATACATATCATCCTCTGAAGTATTATCTGAACGGTAATTACCGGAGGCTAAACAGGAAAAAGAAAGGTCAGGTGGAACGAATCCCACACAGGTCGCTACACGCATGGTATATTTCCTATAGTGTTTGATGTAGGTGCGATTAGATGGGTTTCCCCCAATCGGTGTATCACAGTCTCTCTGGGCATGGTGACTTTCGGGCGAGTTTGGCTAGGTTTCGTTTGGTGGATTCGAATCAATGCCCGGATTGTGGGACTGCTGATACAGAAGACCACATCCTCTATGTCTGTCCCCGATACGATGTCGAACGTTCACGAGCTTGGAACTTGAGAGAATACATTCCTTTTTGGATCTCCATATTAACTGGATGATCCGCGAGAAGTGATCTATAGTGGCTGGTTTTCTTCGCGCCCTTGCGGTGTGTAGGTCTCAGAGAGAGTTTAATCGAGGTATTTGGTTGTGGTAGGATCCCGGGTGGCTAGGGTTCCGGCCTAGGCATTGGATTGGTTGGAGGTAGGCACATTGGCATCGTGCCACGGTTATATTGGTGTTGCTTGTGATTCGATTTGGGGCTCCCGCTGGTGGGGGTGGTCACGCTGCCGGGGTATGGTAGCCCGTGCAACCAGGGGCGTGGCTTCCTTCTGCCGATGGCGGTCCTGGTTGTGATTGGTAATGCCGCGCGAGACTCCATAATGAGACCTGGTGGGGGTGCAGGATGTGTCCCCGGCTCCTGCTCGGACCGGAATGAAGTTATGTTCCCATTGTTAGGTGACTTAAATTTGTCAACTTGTTTGGGTGTAGGTCTGAATTTCTATGTTGCGTAAAGCATAATTTTGATTGGTATGAATGTAGCACTAATTTAACCTTTAACTCGTTCGTTATCTGTGGCATTCACAGTCACGAAGATGCTGTCAAATCTGGACTAGGCGCGGGGTTCGCGGTTTCGGTCAGTTAGTTTGAGGGAATCATGTTAGGTTGGATGTGAAGATGTGCGTTTGAGGCCTATGTCAATGCAAAATTTGATTTGTATTTTACTGATACAAATATCTGCCGAGGCATTTGCATTGATGATATCCTGACAGAGGCCAAACTGATGACTGTGTTGTGTTATCAAGGTCGTCCTCAAGATCGTCTCAAGGCGGGTTTCTTCCCCGACGGGAGTCAGGATGCAATCAAATTTTACCCGAGTCCATTAAATAATTCCGTTAAGGTTTTACTTTCCCAGATATAGCGATATATACTGATCTAGAAGTATAACTTTAACAGGAAGTGTATAGATTGATCAAAAAGAAAATTGAAAAAATGACCTATTTTTAAGTTTTCTGCCTTAAGGAGATTTAAAAAAATTAACAAAATAAATAAATTTAAATAAATGGTAAATAACATATAAAAAAAGATTTTATTCCAATGCTCCCAAGTTCAAAAAATCTATTTTTGTCAGTCAGACTTTTTGTGTATGTACATATGTATGTAAGTACAAGCAGTATGCTGACCTGCATTTGGTCTTATAATCATGGTCTTTGACAGGTCTTTGACCTGTCTAAATCTAGTAGACAGCTATTACCTTTTGGGGAAAAGAATGCATTAAATTTTTGCAAAAATTGGAAAAAGGGATGGAGTTATTTAGGCCGAAATAAAATTTCAAATCTTTACTGGGACACTTTAGCAAAAGATTATTCTCTTTAGCAAAAGTTGAAGAGTTTTTTTATCTAGATTAACTATCCAAAACTTTTATTTAATATGGCCCCCTTCCCAAAAAATGACTTTTTATATTTTTATTTTTTTTAGCTATATCTCGTTTCAGAAAAGAAGTTAATGGAAGTTTTTGCATCTATATTTTCTACATCAGTAGCCCTTCAAACCATTATAAAAATTCTTTGCCTATCTCACTCCAATTGGTTGTGGTAACAAGAAGATACTTTTTTAATAATTTTTTTCTTTTTTATTTAAATCCATCCATAAGTTAACCATTGCAGTTAAAATGTAAAAATCTTAATTTTTCGTTAGCCCTTACTCTTTAGTATTTTTGAAAAAAAAAAAAATAGCCAAAACGTTTCACCCGCTCCTTAGAAAAATATAAGTTTGTTTAGAATTATGGCTGTTTCTATATATTTTTTTTTAACAATTAAAATTTTTTTTTTTTAAATTTATTATCTTCACTACTTTGGGATTATTTTCTTAAATATTAATTTTACCCAAATGATCCTTGAGTATAGGAGCCTCCAAAATGAAAACAAAATTTGCAATTTCAAATTTTTAATGCTCAGAACATATCTTTTAAACAAAAAAGTAATTAACGTGTTACTTAATACTCCCTCTCCTTTTGGGGAAGCCCCCAAATTAAAAAAAAATGTTATTGAATATTTTGAAACAATTTTTTTCTTTAAGAATCACTTCATTATAAAATGTTTTACTAAATTATCCCCACAGATTAAGGGAACCCCCAAAATCAATTTTTTTTAAATATTTTATTTGGGTACTGAAATCTTATTTTGGTAATTGTTTTATAAATAAAAACCCCCACTGATACAGGATCCAAGATTTAAAAAAAATTAGAATTTTTTTTATACTTACATTTAAATATTTATTATGAAAATAAAACTAAGACTTTTAATGATTGGATTTAATCATGAAATAACTGTGCAATGTAAGTTCATGCAATATTTTGCCAGTTTTATATTGTTCTGTATACTGGATTTCTCAGTATCAGAATTATATATATTAATTTAAGTATTGCGTCAACCATTGATTAAATGATTTATTATATTTTGACCATTTTAATGCCAATGTCCAACTATAAATCTAATTACGATTTTTTTTTCTCACAAAACTGCTATATAACATCTCAAAATAATTATTAATACCTGACATGCTTAAAATATGTTGATGTATTAGTTAGTATATTTTTAAATCTAAGCCTACACCCCCATATGCTCAGGGATCAGCAACATGGTGAAAGAACTGTATTCTACAATAAAATATTTCCTTTGTTAAACAGTATTACGTGTTAATTTAATATAATTCAAATTTTTAAGCAAATCATGAATTCAAATTTCCAGGAAAGCATCGTTACGTTTTAATAATCTATGAACAACCAGAAAAACTCCAGTTTGATGAGCCATTTCTACCAAGAGGGTATGTATCATTAAATATATCGATTAAAATTATAGCTATTTATGAAAATAGCTTTATGTTTTTAATTCATTGTTGGAATATTTTTTTATATAAGGTGATTAAAAAAAATTAAATTAAAAGAAGAAAATGATACGAAAATCAGAATGCACATAAAAGAATTGAATGTAAATTCTCATATATATATATATTGTGTAAAATTTATGAAACTACGAATAACAGCTTTTAATCCATTAAAGAAAGAAAATTGTAGAAAATACATAAAAATCATCCCCACCACCATTACCTGATAACCTTGTGGTCACACATAGATAATTTACAATTTCAAAGGCATTTAATACAAAAATAAGTCAGCTGTGAAAACGTTCTGCTACAAAAGCAGCCAAATTCTAACTCTTTAAAAAGCGGTATGATAAAATGGTTAGCCGAACAACGAATTAACTGTTCTCCTGCTATGACGAATACTGAATTATATGATATTATAAAATTACACAAAGAAAATCAAAAGAAATTTCTAATAGATGACATTTTAGAAAATTATGGTCACGCAGTAATATGGTTGTCAACTTATTGCCATAACTTAAATGCCATTGAAATGATTTGGAGTCAAGTGAAAGGGTAAGTAGCTAAAAGAAATACTACTTTTAACATGTCAGACGTTCTTAAGTTAGCTGAAGAGGAATTTCATAAAGTGTCTGAAGCTGAGAGGAGCAATGCTGCAAGCATGTTGTCAACGATGAAAAAAATACATTGAAGATGAACATTTATATGATGCGCATATCGACAGTTTTGTGATAAATGTGAATTCAGAATTGAAGACGAGCTCTTTAAACTCTACGATGACAGCGACTTTGGAATTTGCGAGCTACAGCAATAGAGTAGAAAAAATAATTATTTAAAGTACTTTAAAATAATAACATTAATTAGGATACTAAACTAGTTTTAAATAAATAGTGTCGTATGTATTTTTAGTCATAAATATCTCTATTTTAAACTCTTTGTAAAAATTAAAGTTTCCACTTACCAACAATTTTCAATGTATATGTCCTAGTGCTTTCAGTGCCAAATGATTATGAAATTATTTTAAACTGACAATGTTTTCAGTCAGCCCAGTTTAATTTCAATGCTTGTTGAATGCTAGTAATTTTTTGTGCCCACTTACCGATAGTTAGTGCCTTACATAGATAGTTATACAAAAGTGTTACATTATAAACATGTCATGAAAGTTTTTCTAAAAAATTGTAACTTCTATTCCAGCCAGATCTCTTTAGAGCAGATTATTCAAAATACTGATTGATGAATTTGAAGTTGAGTATGGAACTTTAAAGTTACATTCTTAAGTTAGATGGCTTAGTAAGGGAAAAGTCCACAATAATTTGTAGAGCTTCTTTCAGAAATAAAACTGTTTATAGAATCTGGAAATGAAACTTTTGAAAAATTTAATGATCACGGCTTGAAAAACAGCCCTGATCATTAAATTTTTCATTTGTTGATATTAATATTTTTGAAATACTGCAAAAAATTGAAAGTATGTTCAATAAAAATGTCAGTATTTTAGAAATGCTTTAATTGATTTCCAATCTGACCTACAATTAAAAACAAAAGTATCAACTGATTTTTGAACACTTGCAAAGGAAGCTTTTTAAAGGTTAAACTTTTGCTTTGGATCAACTTACCTTTGTGGTAGTGACTTTTCAATAATGAAATTTTTAAATTAGAGTTCAGGCCAGTGGAAATCGATTGTTATGTGACTTTTGCTGAAACACTGTATGTACCAGAGTACATACAGTGGCAACAAACTGGGCAAAGACAACTGGGCAGTACAATGTCAGTCTTCACATTGATTAATAATAAGTTTTGTTTGTCCTGTATTGCATTTAATTTGTTGTAGATTACTAGTAGTAATAAACCTTTTAATACTATTGTGTTTTCTTTTACCTATTGTTGCTGATTTTTTTGAAAAAAAAAGGTCATCATCCTATGTCAGGCTTGCCTGAAATTTTTAAATTCTTAATTTGCTCGCAATAACTAAAGGTTGGGCACCACTGCTGTAAACAATGATAAAGGTTAATGACATTATAATTGTTAATGCCAACATTTTATTTACTGTACTTTTAGAAAGTACGTCATAAAAATTGAGAAAATAAATAAATCTGCAAATTTGCCAGTTAAATTGAAGTGTCAGAGTAATTTGAAAGATAAGTAAAATTTCCAAGTGCAGCCAGATTAGCAGTTCAGTCATCTTTGGAAATATGTGTGTCAAGCTCATTCATATATATTAGCATGGTTTGCATTTTTTCCTACATTCTAAGTGATTCCCTGCTGGTCAGCCCTATGATTATGATAGTATCGAAAAGGCCAAGCAACATCTTCACAGGTAGCATCATTATGTAAGGATAGTATTTAGAAATCATCTCTAAATTATTACAAATGCCTTAATATTGGTGGAAAATATGTTGGAAAGAGCTGAAAGGTAGTAAATACCTTTCTTTATGAATAACATTTAAAGAAAAATAAATTACCAGTTTTTTTAATAGCCTAACACTTAGGCCTGTAAACTCAGGATCATATTATAAAATAAGAAACTTTTTACAAAACTAACTGAGCAAGGTTTGGATTTTATGCTTTGGATACTTCTACATTATGAGGCAGTAATGTATTGGGTGCTCTAAATAATCTTGGAGTATCATACATATCACTCAAATAAAATTACTACATTAACTATACTAAGTAATACAGTGTTATCTAAAAAAAAAACTTTCTTTTTACAGGAATTTTGTTCATAGACGAAAATTTAACCACTACCAGTTTAAAAAGAAATATAATCTCAGTGAAGCAATTGCCACCAATTTTTTTACGGCAAAATATAGTTATGCTGTTGATCGTCATTATAAGCAGTATTTAACACCGGAAAATATTAACTAATTTTATGAATAAAATTATAATATTAACAATACAAGTTTTATTTATTTATGTACCATAAAAGATATCACGTCTATTTGATGCTAACATTTCATTTCACAGAACTGCATGAAGGTAAATAAATAATGATTGCTGTGAATATTGGAAATTCATTACATTCATTCACTTCCTCAGTGTCTTTTCCTCAGTGCTAACTTATTCCTCAATCTTAATTTTATTTGTTTCCTATAACATGCTGGATGGTGTTAGGGGTTTTCTTTTGCTTTTTCTTCTTTTGTTAGCATAGTATGTAGTCCTGTGAATTTTATCCTGTATAAGATAAAAGAAATATCTATTTTAAAAAAGGTTATAAATTATAGTACACAGTGAACCTCATTAATTCAAAAAATGTTCATCAATTTGAAATTTAAATATTTTACAAATTGAATAATAAAATGTTTACAAGAATAGTACTTCAAAACATTTTTAGTTGTTTTTGTGATGGTTGTCAGTGATTTGGCACTAATGATATATTTTTAATTAAAAGTGCTTTATAATACAGTTTCGTTCAATGTATCATTACAGAAAGAATAAATTTCAAATCAATATCATCGCTGACCATCATGGATAACTGTACAGCACTTTACCATCACATTTTTCTGAATCGAATATTACTAAATCAAGCTTTCTAATTCGGAATTTACGGATAAAATTATTTTCTTAATTTGTTCATTATATGTACTTCAAGGACTACAAATGTAATTAAGTTTTCCTTTAAGTTTGGAAATATATTTTTAACTACCATGTAGAAAAAAAACCAGATTTTCACATCTTTGTTCCATGTATTAAATAGCATTACTGTAATGTTAGGTAACGTAACATGAAATATTATTTGGTATCAAGAGTGAGCATAATTATTTACAATAACAACAAATATAGCATGCTGACCTTAACAGGTATAGTAAAATGGTTTCCCACTGCCATTTTTAGCAAGTTGAGCACACTGAAATGCATTGAAATTAATCTTTGCAATTAACAAATTCACTTCTTGAGTATATCTCACATTACACTTCAATTAATGTTTTTAAAAGATTATTTTTTGATAAAATAAAATTAAGATTTTTCTCTCAACCTTTTCAATGTATTTTACTCAAAATTCTGATTTATTTTATACTCTTTTCATTTAAAAAAAAATTTCCTTTACCATTCAACTTCCTATTTTATCAATTCAGTTGTGGGAACTTTGAACATCACATCAGTCAAAAAAAAATTATAAAATTAATAGAAAAATTAACAGATTTTCCTAAACACCATTTTTTAAACATAGAAAAAATGGTTTTGGTTTTTTATAGAATGGAGTACAATTAATCATATCATTTATTTACTTAGTATATCTTTGACATTAATATGACTGATTAGCTCTGTAAAGTTAATATACCATTTTACAAATATTTATTGCAGTACTCACAGCATTCTATAATCATGTTATCTTTAGTCAGTTATTTTCTCATTTTTAACATTATATTGAATCATAAATGTATTATATTATGTTTAAACTATTCATTTCCTACTAAGTATCCAGAAAAATTGTCTGTTAATTGGTGGACATCAAAAGATAATGTCACAGGTGAAAGATCAGCAGAAAATGATCTTTCTGTAAATGAAGATGAGGTTTCAAAATTATCATTCAGTGAATTTCCTTCAAAACAATTAAAGGATTATGTTGGTATGTGTTAAAAAAGTTATTATATATTACACTGAATTTGTAAATATTCCATTCTGTTATTCAAGACTAAATCTAAGAAGAAATTTGACTCATTAAGTGAAAGCTAGCTCAGACTATGATAAAATTTCTATAACTTCCTTTAAGTTAAAATAATGCAATCAATATAAAATTATTTTATATATTTTTTAAAGACAATACATAACGGAAACTAAAAATGCAATCATTTTATTTCTATTATACTTTTAACATAATCCACTTTTTTATACAGTACATTCTGTATTTTTTTAACTTTTTTAACAGTTTTTACATAAATCCTCACTTTAGGGTAGAGGTTAAAAAGAATGATAATCTTACTAATAAAAAATGTGAACAAGACTAGACTTCACATCTAAACACACTCATCCATACAGTAATAAAACTGGTCCGTTAATGTGAGAGTAAGTTCTATTTTAATATCTAATAGCAACTTAATATCTAATTAATAGTAGTAATAATAGTAATTGATAGTTGTTAATATCTAATTAATAATAGATTAATATCTAATAGTAACTTTTCAAACAACTTTTTTCATACTGTAAATGTTTTTGTTTAGTCTTAATAAGTCTAGTTTTCAAATATATTTTTGCATACACTTAACAATTTTTTTTATTAACTAACAGATTATTTATTTTGACATATGAAACAGATTCCATAAAATAAATTGAAAGCATAGTTAACATTTTTCTTGCAATGATTGTTTGCCTACAAGAATTTCTGGATTTTAACAGCAAAAGTATTTATTAATTGCTTCATTTTGCAGTGAAAAATTTTGTTATTTATGTTATGACAAGATGACCCCTAAGAACTGATTATTAAACATACAAATTTATAAAGCTGAAGTAACTTTAGAGGATCAATTTTTGATTTCATAATTGATTTACTTTTCTTGTTGAGTACTGAAAATAATACAGTAAAAGATTTTTATTAATTACATAATTTTTTAAATAAATTTGTACGTATTAGTAGAATAATATTCCCTCATTGTAATAATGAACACTAGAACACTACAGTTCTTCAATTAACACTTTGCCAGTATTAATTGACTAGCAAGAACAACTAATTTTTAACAATTGTCTGCTGCTTTATTTGTATACAATATTTGTTTTCTATATATAACATAAACACTGATAATTTCTTAATATCTGTTGTCCCTATTTTCTGTATTGTTTATTGAACAGATTCACTATTAACACTTAAAGGCATTGATTAGATTTACAATATTTAATGAAGATTTTCTCTTGAATCCATAGCACAAGAATGTCAAGTTATTAATTCCCTTGATAAGCTCCTTTTTGTTGGTTTTCCTTTAGTAAGTATAAACCTTATTGATATTCAAGTAACATGTAATTTCCACTCGGTTGAGATTTTAATTGAAAAATACCTTACAGTTACAGTTGAAAAGTACCTTTCCATTATTTTTAGAACACGGAATCAAACGTACAGGCTTATAATTTTCTAGCCCTATTTTATCATTATATTTAAATAAAGGTTTAATTCTGTTGACACTAGGATAAGGATAGTGGCATTTTGATGCTCTGTGATTGTTTCTTTTATACTAATTATAATTAGGTCATTACATTTTAAACTTTCCTTTTTGATTTTCTATACTTTTTTGTTCAATATTTGTCCAATAAAATGTTCAGCATTTTAAAACATTTAAGGTTCAAGTATAGAGATAGAAGAATAATTACTTACATTTACAGAAACTAAACTGCAACAGTAATAATCAAAGAACATAACAAAGGAGGTGTAATAAAAAAAGGAGTCTGACAAGGATGTTCCCTATCCCCATTACTTTTTAATATTTACATAGAACTATCAGTTCTATTTAAATATATATTCATGTTAAAGAACAATTTAGATCTGGAGTAACAGTACAAGGTGAAAAGATAAAGATGCTGAAAAATTTTAAATTAAAAAAATTTTAAATGAAACAATGAATGGCATGGATAAAGTCCTGCGCAAGAACTACGCATGAAAATAAAGAAGAATAAAATGAAAGTAATGAAATGTAGAAGAGAAGAAATAATGTACATGGACCACTGAATATAAAAATAAGAAGAGAAAAAATTATGGAGGTAGAAGAATTCTGTTATTTGGGAAGTAGTATTATTAAAGATAGACGAAGCAGGAGCGATATATAATGCTGAATAGCATAGGCAAAACAAGCTTCCAGTCAGAAATATAATCTGCTCATATAAAGAATGAATTTAAACATTGGAAAGCATTTATGAAAGTATGTATTTGGAGTGTAGCTTTATATGGAAGTGAAACTTGGATGATTGGAGTACCTGAGAAGAAAAATTGAATATCTAATAGTAACTAATTAGTAGTAACTAGTAAGTAATTAAATATCTAATAGTATTGAATATGTAATAGTAATTGAAATGTGGTGCTACAGGAGAATGTTAAAAATCAGATTGGTGGATAAAGTGACAAATGAAGAGTTGTGGCAAATTGATGAAGAAAGAAGCATTTGGAAAAATACAGTTAAAAGAAGAGATAGATTTATAGGCTACATATTAAGACATCCTGGAATAGTTGCTTTGATATTGCAGGGGCAGGTAGATGGGAAAAATTGTGTAGGCAGGCAATGTTTGGAATTCGTAAAACAAATTGCTATTGATGCAGGATGTAGGGGGGTATACTGAAATGAAACAACTGGCACTAGATAGGGAATCTTGGAGAGCTGCACCAAACCAGTCAAATGACTGAAGACAAAAAAAATACTTTTTTGAAAAAGACCTATTCTTAAGATCATTATCAAATGTCTTTCCTTCCAATATAATTAAATAATTTATTTTCATTTCATTGTTACTGAGGTTACTCCTTTTAGTATTTTTCTCTAAATCATCTACCATCTTGATTTTCAACTTGTATTCATATTCTGGCAGAACATTCACATCAACAGTATATATTAGAAAATTATATGTTCAACAGTACCTTTGCATTCTTTCCTGTCAGACTTCCTTACTTAGCAAAACTGTATAAAATAAATTATGAATTATTTTTTTGTTTTAAGAGTAATAGCAATTTAAAACTTATAATTGACCTTAAGTACAGCATTTTTCTCCTCTAAACACACCCATTTTGAAAGCTTCTATGATATTTTTACCATCCTATACAAGAATTCTCTCAGTGCTTTCAATCTTTACAAAATAAAAAAAATTATATTAACAATTTTGTAAGGTTCCAATTATTATTATCAACTATTACACAATAACTACATGATCTGCAGTTGACCTAACAGCATCAAATCCTGTCCGGTACTGCTGATTGAATTTTCAGGATATGACTTAATGTTTCTCAATTAATATCGTTGGCAGAATTTTGCAGTAAGTATTGGGAGCTACTTAAAATCGAACTGAGCCGGTTGTACTGCAGTTATTAAAGTTACTAAAATAACTGTGCAGTTATTTTAGTATTACCATTAACCCTGCTACTACTTGTGTCACTGTTGGTTGTGTTTGTTACTACTCTCATCTATTATTGTCAGTTATAAACTGTCCACGTTTAAGTGCAATATATTTTTGTTGCTTACGATTGTATGTTTCTTAAATGATTTATTCATTAGAGGAAAGGATTGCTGTAATAGAAGCTTATATCTGTTCTGGATTCATTCAATGTCAAATATTCATAGGAAAATTTCTGAATGACAGTATCCCAGCAAAAAACTAGTATACATGATTTAGTTTAAAAAATAGGGTACAATCTGGTCGGATTCAAATGCAAAAATGAAATAGGCAACTTAAGGTCATAGCTGATGTTCAAAGAAGAATCTCTGACAGCCTGAAAATAATGCTGTAACATTAATTATGATTAAAATTGATATCGTATTATGTAATGATTGTGCAACAGCAAGAAAACCGACAAACCAAAATATTTTAATTATTGCGACTGAGTTCTCAAAAACATTTTCGATGGATAGATAGACCCGATGCTGTATTTATGTCAATTAAATGTGTAATTTCTTGACAATTAAGTGTGTAAAGTACTTCATACAAGAATAAATTTACCTTCTTACTTTTTGCTCTTTACACTCTTCACTTTTACTTCTCAAATATTTAATAAAAAGAATTGAAGAAAATTGCAAAGGAAGAGTTGAAATTACACTTAAAAGGTCCTAAGGATTGTCCTTCCATGCCATTCTGCAACTCTTCTGCAAAGTGCAGAACCAGTCTACTCTGCAATTTATCCAACTCTACAATTTGACTGCTATACCAAATATTTGGAGGATGTGGTCATAACCTTTATAGTCAAATTGTTTACATAACCATAAAATTCAATATGAATTGAATTTTATGGTTAAAAGAAAAGATTAATACTACTAAATAAACTTGCTGTATTAGAAGCAATAAGAAAAAAGAAAAAAAAGAATTTAGAAGTTTTTCTAGTGAATTAATAAATTGTGAAAAGAAAGTAAATGGAAGAGAGATTTAAAAGTTGCCAAGACTGTAGGCTTTGTTAGAATTAGTACAGCCTGGACATTTGTAAAGGATAAAACACTCAGTATTTAAAAAAATTACATCTAGCTAAGTTTCCTGAAATATTACTGTATGTGTTTGCCTACATTCATTATATTATATTAGTTAATTAATGGTTGGTGCTTAGAATAATAATTAAATAATTTCATTTTCATTAAAGTTTTCTTTCATTAAATCCATAATTTTATTTTCTAATTCAGTCATTAATCTTATTGAATAGTTAAAAGAATCTTGATAATAATGCACCAAAAAGCATACATTAAATATTTGATGGCTTAGTAAAACAATGTTAGGCTGCTTTGAATATTGTCATGATAAAACTCACACACTTTTTATATGGATGAGGGTTACATATGGTGTTGGTGTCCAGCAGAGGACATCTATGTTTAGGCTAGGCTAAGGTACAGCAGATAACAACAGGTAGAAATAAAATTTTTGTCTTAAATCTAAATTGTATGATTGCTTGTTGTTACTTTCCCAGCAATAGTAGGGAAAGTATGCTAATTTAGTTGGTTAAAAAAATCATATTGTTTGAGCATGTTTAGCTCTTGATTTTCAGTGCTTATTTTTAGATTTTAGGAGTTGGGCCTATCCAATTGGCTCCTTAAGAATTTGTGTAATGAACGTTACCCAGATAGACCGGTAGTTGTCACCTCACTGAGCCCTAATGAATGCTAGAAGGTAACTAGCATAATGCTGCAGATGGATCTGTTAACATAACTCCTATGGTAATGAACCAGGAAGAAAGGATGAAGAGTAAAAAGAATGTGACGATTTACAAAGCAGCCGATTAACTTACAAGAACTGTCTCTTGTAGGTGTAGATTAGGATGTTAACAGACTTAGTCGGATCAAATAGTTGTTTACTTCAAAATTTAACATTTGCATTAATTTAGGAATTATAAACGTATTTTTAAAAAAATAATATTGAATTTCAGGATTTAAAGGGACAAAAATTATATGGTTGTAATGAATAGTTGATAATTTAATTATTATTTATATATGCGTAATTATTGCGTACATAAAAAGTATTAATCGTATAATTTTATTTAGACAGCAGTGTTTTTAAACAATATGAACAACTGGAAAAAATGGAAGAACCAAAATATTGGTCTCGTTTTCAAAGAAAAATGAAGGAAAATCTTATTCCATCTGTATTAAAGGATGTACCTGATCAAGAAACTGAGGTAAATAGAAACATTGATTCTCTTCTTATAAATAAGTCATGAAAATCATCGATGAGGACTTACACAAGCTCTCTCAGTGATTTTGACATGCTTGCTCATATTCATTGCTGGGCTACGGCCTGATAAAAGTTTATTTTTTTAATATTAATTTTTTTAAGTGCATTTTTAGTAATTTTCATTCTAAATAGATGAATGACAGTGAAAATTTTTTCCAAATCAACAGATCTTAAAACTCATTTAGGGTAGAATATTAGAGAATTAATGCAGTGTTTCTTACAAATTCGAAAGAAGGTTTATTCATTTTTATTTCCTTGTACGAAGTAAAGAAAGTTTTGTGATCATGAAAAATTTTGATTTTTAGATTTCAATGGAAATATCCATTTTGACCATCCATATATCCATTTTGACTAGTTTCGGTGTGATGTCATTATGTACTTATGTATCTCACATAACTCAAAAACGATTAGCCATAGCAAGTTGAAATTTTGGATTTAGGACTGTTGTAACATCTAGTTGTGCACCTCCTCTTCTGATTGCAATTGATTGAACCAAGAGTCTCCAAAAAAGACCAAAATCCAAAAAAAATTGGATTTAACAGCAGTAATAAGCCCTTATTGAGAACCTTCCAATGATGTATCATAAGTGGCATTTATTTTCATTGGTTCCAGAGTTATAACGAAATAAAATTTTAATTAATGAAATATTTGGATCTTACAAGGGGAAGGTACATCGATTCAAATCAGACTTCATCTCCTTTTTTTTAACTTTTTTTTTTTAATTTAAATATATTGATTTATTAATAATTATTAGCCTACAATTGTAAAAAAAATACAATAAATAATAATTCAATTATAACAGTAAAAAAAATATTAGTTATTAATGAAATAAGATTTTATGTTCTTTTCATTTTAAAAAAATGTGTATAATAGGTGTACAAGAAAGTCATGTAGTGTTTGCATAAGATGTTTTTTTAAATTCATAGTTGTACATGATTAAATGTAATGAAATTTTGGAAAAAACATGTAAAAATAAAACAACTTCTACTCAAAATATTTTTAAATGAATTGTTAAAAGATTATTTTGGAGTTTTAAACATAAACCATATATTATTTGATCAGATATAAAGATGTTTATCACCATTAATTTAGTATTTGTTCCATTCTTTAATAATTATATTGTTGTATAATAATATCTTGTTGAATAAAGCTCAAAAAATAACATCTACAAACACATTTCCATGTATTTAAAAATGAACTGTTTTGTTGTATTTTTTTTTTAATTTATTTGAAATTTATTGTCTTCTTTTCATAAAAGGGGGAAAAAATTAGTTAAAATTTTTTCAATATATAACATTAATAAAATGTAAAAATGCTCTATACGAATTGGTAAGAAGAGTATTCATGTTGATTTGGAATGTACAGAGTACTATTAACCAACCGACTGAAATGATTAACAAAATACTGAGAAATATGTGTGTTAATTTATGTGTTAACATATACATATTTGTATAGCTGCTAGATAATTTTGATTAAGTTTATTTGCCGTAGTTATCTTTTTATCTCTTGCTTTATTTAGTATGTATTAAAAAATTAAACTGTTTATCACATTTTAAACTGTTTTTAGTATAAGATGAACAATTTATTTGGCAACTCTGTTCATTTTCTTTATATATTTAGTGCTATTATAAATGATAATTTTAATGTATGTGGTGAAGATTCAGATTTTTCCACTGATCACAACAGCAATGAAATTGGTACGAAAGAATTTATATTAGTGGAACCAAAGAACAATCGTCTATCATATTTGAATTACTCTATAAGTATTTCAGATAGTGCTTATACAGATTCTAGTTCAGCTAAAGGCATGTATAGTGCAAAATATCACATAAGACATCATGATAAACTTATTGAAGAATTTATACCAGATGTTTTTCCACATGCAGTACCATTTGAATATTTGAAGGTGTATAATTTTTATATTGATTTTAAATTTACATACTTTCATTTACTAAATATACTTTTATCATAAATTTTTATAACTGTATTTTTACAATCGTATTTAACTCTGATAATGTTATACTATGAACTTCTACAAACCTACTTGTTCTATTTCTTGTAATTAATTTTTTTAAATTTTATTTGCTTACAATATTTCCTTATTCTTGTCACATACCTAATGGCTTTCTTTTGAAGGCTAAAACATTTTTCTAAATATTATTTTGATGGTGATCTTAACTCAGTATTGAATATTGGAGTGAAAGACTATCAATCCCTGCAGGCTGCACATCAGTTTATGACCAAGCCTACATTTTAGAGTAAAAAAATTTTAGGTTGTTTTTTTGCAAATGTAATGGTCACTCCATGAAAAATTATGATTACTTATTACACTACTTCATTGATGACTGCTTTATATCATGGCAATACTTTCTAGTTTACTATGTTTATTTTATAGCTTAAAAAATCGGATTTATTTTCATTTATTACTAAATTACATTGAATGAGATATTTAACAGCTGAATTTATGAATGTACTTACCTCTACTGTATTTATATTAGAAATTAAGTAAGAGTAGATTGTAGTTGATTATTTTTTTTAATCATGGATAGCAGCTTATTGATTTATAAATTATTTTTAAGCATTGAACTCTATGCAACTCCAATTAATATATGAAAAAGTTTAACTGACAACTTCTAATTGTTCCTTTGTCTGGACCAGACCTGAGGTCCTCTGGGACATTTTCATTTACACTTAGCACTCCAGTCGCTAAATTTATTAATATATGCTGTCGTTGTATTGCAATTCTGAAACAATCATACTGTAAGGTGGGTACATATGGTTTTACATATGGTGGTGATAGATTGGTAATAGAGTTAGGTGTGCGGGGTCTTTGAGTGCAGTTAGTTTTAGCAGTTCCTGAGGACTGAGGATCTGAGGACCTGAGGACTAGCTCTATGTGGTAGAGCTAGGTGTCTGATGTCTTCTAAGAAGGCAAATCTTGACTTGGGGGGAATTTACTGATGCGAGTATCTTACGAGGCATTTGCGTCGGTGGCATCTCATCGAGGCCGACTGATGACTGTGATTGGTTTGAGAGCAAGAAGATGACCTTCCATTAATCCAGTGATGGGTAGGAATAGTCTCCCTAAGGGAGGGGGGGGGGTAATTGAGATGTTCCTTCGTCTCTTACTTTATCACTACACATTATTACCTACCTACAATATATGATCTGAAGTAGTTATTAATTACATCTCTTATACTTCTTTGCTCCATTTTTATAGGAGTTCAAAATTCACAATTAAAACCATAACTTATATCTAAAAAGATATATTCCCTTTTCTGCTTAATACATCTCTTAGACAAGCTGACACAAAGAAAAGTATCATATTCAGATCATGCATAATTATACTTATATAAATCATGTCAGAAATGGCTACATATACTACCACTGAAATAAAAAAGCAACTACCCTAGCATTTCCTAGATGAATCAAGAGAAACCTAGGTCAAAACAATAGAGTGTTATTTTACTCATAAGAATTATTGTGCCATAATAATTAATTTAAGAATTATAATTAAAAAATTAATTTTTTTTCAATATTTATGTGGTTTTTAATTTTTTTTTTTTAAATAAATGTTCCAGGTAATATTCCATCCATTAGTTTATAATGAAAAATTAAAAATATTTCAAAAGAAAAAAGTTATTGTTGATTTAGGCAATCATGTGATACCAAGTTTAGCAAAACAGCCACCATACTTGAATTGGTTTGATGACTGGAATAAATATTACTCAGTTATGATGATTGGTAAGAATTAACTAAGCAAACTACTAATTTAATATTATCTGTATATGTGTATATATATATATATATATATATATATATATATATATATATATATATATATATACATGCAGTAGGATAATATACAATAACAATAAGATGTTACTCTTAGAATGAGGGTATCACTTTGACATGAATAAAATTTATGTTATTATAGTTGATAGATGATTATGCCGTGCTCATGGCTAGCATAACAATTAAAATAATCTTCTTACAAGCTAGTAATATTTCAGTAACCATTTGTTTTTGTTGTATCAGCTACATTGTTTTCAAAAGATTAGCATGCTTGTTGTAGAAACATTTCACATCTACATGAGTTTTAGCTATAATTTCTCATCTGCAGTTCCCAAAACAGTCAATATCATAGTTGATGCATACATTTTATGAGACTGGAAGTGTCAAAATCAAAAAGGCTCAGGCCTTTTACATCACTGTAATCTGCAGTGTAAGTTACTGTTGAAAAAGCATTTAATTTGTTCCCTTAAAGAATCTCACAGATAGTAATTACTGCAGATATTAGACTGTTAACAACGACTGCTGTAAGGATTAAAAATAAGTTAAAATTTTCTGCTTACAATACCAGTACTGTTCATGAATTGAAAGAATTGCACATTACAAAATTGCAGTTTACAACATTGTGGTTGGTTTCAGTCTTTTGTTGATGAAAGTAGGATTAAGGTGCTAAACTGTGTTTTGGTTGGTGATCAGACTTGGTTTCACTTGAATGGCTAAGTGAATGGTGTAAATAGTTGAATATGGAGTTGTGAAAATACTTTCACTTTTTGCAAATAATTGTTACACACACGTGAAATTTGTGCCAGTTTACATTGTCTTGCCATTGTTTAATAGGTTCATAAGGTCTTTTGGGAAGTTCTTGGCTACATGCAGAAATGGTGCACATATGACCAAATGACTACAGCATTTGTCAAGCATGATCTTTTAGCATGAGCATCCTGCAGAGCTTAGTTGCTTGTTTGTGGTGATCGAATAAAGCAATTAAGTTTTGACATTTTCTGAAAAATGGATAAAATTGAAGTTATAACTTTTACACTTTCTGATTATCAGTTTTAGTATATTTCTTGTTATCCATGAATTTTTTACTCTCTGTTAGTTTTCTATCTAATATCTGCTTTCTTAGTTTAATTATTTCCTTTTTTTAACATTACCCATTAATTTTCAGCTGAACCTTCTGCTGTCTTAACTTCTAAGGCTGAATTAGTGATTTATTCAAATTTAACTTTTCATAAGTAAGTTTTATGTAATTATTTCACATTAATTAATTTTATATTTCACTAGTCAACAAACATGAACTTTTTTTAAGTAATACTGATGAAAATAGTTATATCTGAAGTATTTTGTAGTCCTAAATTTGAAAATGATATGCAAAATATTGTGTCTTTTGCAACAGAGGTTGGGGGTTTAACCAAAAACAAAAGACGATATTTTTGCAGTGTAATGTATATTGAATAAAATATAAATTTACATCTACAACATGTTAAATGTAATTATAGATATTTTATTAAGGAATACATGCAATAAAAAATATTAAAAGTTATGTAAAGGTATCATTAAAAGTTACTCTGGGACCACTGTTAGGTATTGCTTCAGAGGATGAGATGAATGATCTGTAGCATGTGAAAATACCATGCCTGACCAGAATTCAAACCCAGGACCTTCAGATGAAAGGCCGAGATGCTAGCTACCACTCATGCCACAGAGGCCAGCTAAAGGTACCATTTAGTGACAAAATATTTCACTTTTTTCTTGTGTTCATTAAAAATCTCTTTTTAAAAACCAGCAGTAGGCACCCATCATAAATGGGTCCCAGTGTCCCCGGTATTGTGTTTCTATTGCCATGATATCTTGGTGAAATCTCTCTCCTTGTTCATCACTTACTGCATCCAAATTTTCCAGAAAAAATCCAAATGAGAGTACAGAAAATGCATTTTTAAGGACATCTTACATTTTTAACATCTTAGTAATTCATAGGCTTTTAAGAGTTCATCTATTAGGGTTCTCATCTTTCTTATTATCCAGAAATTCCTTCACTACATTTATAAAATAGTTCCAAGCTGCCAAATCTTTGTCATTGAATTTTTCTTTAAAAAGAGGATTACTTAAAAGTTTTCCTTATTTGAGGTCCGATAAAGATGCCTTCTTTTAGTTTTGCATCACTTAAGTTGGAAAATAGGTCTTTTAAGTAGTTGAAAGTATTACCTTCTTTGCCCTTAGCTTTAACAAAGTTTTTCATTAGGCCAAGATTAATATGGAGAGGCGGGGGAGAAGCACCTTTCTTTTTTTTTTGATTAACGAGAGGATCATAGTTTATATTTGAAGTACTGGAAGTTAAGGAAACAATAAAAGAGAAGGAAATGAAATCGTTAATTATCTTTAGGCAGCCACAATAAAAGAAGAAGAAAATGAGCATTTTCATTAACGTTACAAAAAACATGTCAATGATTAAATTTTAGTGCAAGTTTTAAATTAAACTTAGCAATATATTTGAACTACTCCAGTAGATAAGTGATCATATCTGTATCAGGTGATTAATAATTAAAGCTGTTGAATAATAATTGACTTCTTTCAAATTATAAATGTTATATACAGTTGGAAGCATAAGAACCTTGTTCTACCAAAAGTCTACCTTATGAAACCCTTTTGATTAAATTATTGTGATTTTTTTAACTGCTCTTTTCTGTATAAAAAAAGATTTGTGATTCCTTAGATCTCCAAGTATGTTGACTGAATAGTCAACATACTTGATATATTGGGGTACAATTCCAAAATATGTTCTGCTTTTGGAATACTGTAAGAAACTTGTTACTTTCAGATTGGTTTAAGATAGCTTCCCAATCACCTTAGACTTCTTTTTTAATGTTTCCAACCTATCATAAATTAGATGTAGTAGACACTGAGTTTTACCTTGTTTATAAATTTTCTAAATAACTTGTCTAACTAGAATCAAACTGTTCCTGCTAATGTGTCGTCAATGCATCTTTTGGTTGCACATGACTACATGTTAATTATAATTAATGTTTAAGATAATTTAAACAAGAAATGTAAAGATAGATATAGTCAGAATTAGTGAGGTGAAATGGAAAGATGCTAAAGATTTTGGTCCTGAATGATTAACACAATAACAAAAAAAAGTGTAGAAGTAATAATGAGTAAGACAATAAGGCAAATAGTATGTTATTACCAGTAATATATCAATCGGCTCATTGGAAAGCCATTTTCCAACGAGTCAGAAAGCAACCCCAGCTAAGGTACCTCGAGAACAGTCTGCCAAGCGGTTCTCTTATGACAGGCAGCAGATGACAGGATATGTACGGGTCAAGCTAATTAATCTCTGATGCCTTTCTCAGAACCATTCGAGAAACCACTCAGTCTATATCTATGGGATCCACAGCCTGTATGGCAGGGAATGGTGTCTCACCCACCCTGATGCCGATTTCTGCTTCACTCTTCGGAGCATTTGGAAACAGAGTATTCAGGAACGCCCGGTAAGTCGCCACAGATGTTTAAGTGTGGTCCCGACCACCAAACCAGCATCAAACACTGGACAGTACGTGCAGTGGCTTTGGCTGATAACATGACTTAGCGAGTTGCCAGGGGCTATGTTGCAGCTCGCGCATAGAGTGTTGGCAAAGTTTGAGTTTGATTTCCATGATAGCATGAACGTACTCATTACGGGCGCGCCGGTAGATCAGCAGACCTTCAGCGTGCACGTCGTCAAAGATAATCCCGGTTAGGGGATGACGCTGATATCTTCTCCTAACGGACCTAACTCTTGCGCGCAGTACGCTAAGGTCAGAGGACCACCACTTTTACCCGGATTTCCGCCTGCATCTAACAGACGGCTCCAGGCAGTCGCAGTTCAGCAGACTGGCTAGTACCCAAGGGTCCGTTCATTGACCTAGGCCGCCGTAGGACCCTATCGCAGCCAGACTTGATGGCCAGGCCGAGTTATTTAGCCATCAATTCCACTTCCTCCCTGAGCTCCATGCGCCATTCCAAACCCTGTAAGGCAGCCGGACACTTGCGCCGCAGCCTGTCCTTATCCAGGCCCCTTGTTGTAGCGACCTGAATCTAGAGCTCTTAGACCGCCTCCGTAAGCGATTTCATAGGTTATACGCCTATGATCACTCACATTGGCCTCGGACCAAACAGCCCAACTATTTGCACTTCTAAGTAAATCGCCCGTCACGAAGGTGACGTCGATATAACTTTCCCCCAGTTCGGTAGAGAAAGTTGGCGGTTGTTCTGTCTTGTTAAGCAGGTAGAGGTTCCTGACTTCTACGAACTGTGCGAGACCAGGGCCTCTGGTGCTGGTCTCGCACAGTGGTCAGTGAGTGGTGAACCCCAGGCGGAAGACTTGGCGTTAGCGTCTAGAGCAACCAGCACTCTGATGTCCGGGAGACCGTCCAGGATCCGTCCCAACTTCGCCAGCAAGTCGTCAGTACTCCATCCAAGCTGGAAGTATCCCGACACTAGTACGACATCGAGCGTACCCTTTGTGACTTGCACGACGATGAATTGCTCAACAGAAAACTGGGGCATCCAGAAGACACCCAACGAGTCCGAGCCGACCACGATCGCAGAGTGCGGCCATCCCCCACGAGATTAAATAACATCTACTCCGTGAAAACCCTTCAGCCCGTTCTTCTTAAGAACGTCAGCCACCAGCAGCCGCTGTGCCTGCTGCTCATTTACAACCTCCAGCACAACGCCGTTGTCCCTTATTTTCGTGACCCGGGATATTTGGAACTTTTCTTTCCTCGGGTACAGGACCTTTTTCAGGGTTAGTTACGTCATTGCTGAGGAAGCCCCCGAACCAGGTGTGATCGGGACCACCTTGACAATGGCCCTCTCAATTTTTGCAGCCAGAGCATGGACTGGAAGCGGTGGACTAAGCCGCTTAGGCCCAGGGGCGGCAGTTACCGCGGCAAAGGAAGGCCGCGGGATGGAAGGAGAAGGCTTCTTAACCTTCTTCTCCACCCGTTTAATAGTTTTGTGAAGAATCGACGGAGACCTACCGATTGACGTTATCGGCTGGAAGGGGTCACTGGCTACCAGGTCCTTGGCCAAACCGACCAAGTCGTTCTCCGGATTGCTCCATACCAGCTTTAAATGAAATAGCACCGACTGAAACGCCAGGCATTACGTTTACAAACTTGAATGAACCCATTAACCGTGGAATGAGTCGTCTTGTCCGTAGCCCTTTGTTTGAATATTACCAACTCGCTTGCTATTCCCTAATCATCAATGTAGTAGCCTCCTCCTTCCGCATTTCACTATAAGTTGTTTTTAGCTGAACTGCTCTGAGGTACACCGAGGGATACCCCGGTGTATCTTCAGTACGTCAACATATATGCTGATCTCTGATTCTGCGACGACCCATCATCGCCAAGGCTGAAGTTTTGTGTGGGGCCAGTTTCATGCTTCTTGCTTGTAACCAATTATTGATAATCCTTATTGTTCCATTTGCAGATGCCTCAGTTTCCAACTCGGTATGTCCAGCAGTAAGAAGAGCGAGATCATCCGTGTAGGCGATCAAAGTATTGTCCCTCGGTAGCTCCTGTCGCAAAATATCAAATGCCAAGTTCCAAAGAATGGGGCCCAGCACCGATCCCTGCGGGACTCTTCCACCCATCCGAAACTCAACATCACCCTCTTCCGTTGCCACTCTAATGGTCCTGCCTAACAGGTAGTTATTCAGTTATTGACGGTAGCCAACAAATATTCAATAATTCCTCTCTTCCTGATTTCCTCAAAACAAGCCACCAAGAAAGACTTCCAAATACATTTTGAACATCTAATAGGACGACCAGCGGAATTTGCCTTGTTCTCCTGGTTCCCGCTGCCCGATCTTTAACCCATTCAGTCACTCTGCTTATTGCATCAAGGGTGGATTTACCACGTATAATGCAAATTGCTGTGAAGAAAGTCCCCCGGAGTCCTGTATCTCTTCTCTCAATCTTTCTGCTAATACGTAGACCTTTCCCATGGCATTGAGGAGACAAATCGGACTAAATGTGGACTCGTGACCCCTTTTATCTTTGAGAATCAGGGCCAACTAGGCTCTTTCCAGGCTCTAGGAAAGCTACATTTTTTCAATATTTTGTTAACCGCCTCAAGAATTTGCCATGGGTACTTCTCTGCTAGTCTTTTAATGAAGATACCCAGGACACCGTCAGACCCTGGGGCTTTCTTAAGATTTATTCTCATGACTGCTCACTTAAGTTCATTTATGGAAAATCGTATTTCTTGGGTACAGAAAATTTCAGTATGTTCTGGTTCATCAGTCAGAAACAGCTTCGATGCAGTCCTTAAAGTTTGCGCCCTGGATAGCGGGGTGGAGGGCCCCCAAATCTCTTAATGACAATTCGGTAGGCCCTCCCCCACGGGTCCATCAAGAAGGTTTAGCCATGCCTCTTTCTTGACTGCCTTGATCCCAGAGCACAACCTGTATTTAGCTAATCTATACGCCGCTTCAGCCACTCTGCACATCCTGACTGTCTTTCCCTAATCCTTTGTATGAATCTTCTTGCCTTAAAACATTCCTTTCGTAAGGCAGAAATTTGACTCGATCACCTACTGGTGATTGAGTCAAATTTCTGCCCGCTTATTTGGTAAGTTTTTAGGAATAATCTTCTCAAGTTCCTTCTTAACAGTCAACTGAAGGTCATCTGGGTTCCATTGACCCATTTGACCAAGCTTTCCTACAACAGAATCAGTAAATTGATCTACCTGTCTTGACCATCTAGGGTATCCTTCGTCAAGACAGCTCTGCAGCCTGTTCCGGAGGCGGGAGATGGGCAACTGAACGAAATTTAGATCCGGTGTATTGTGATCAACGTTCTGTTCCGGTACGGCCCGCCCGTAACCGTATTCCAAATACCTCGGCCTCCCGGCCTCTTCACAATCACTATCACTCGGGCAGTCATATGACTGCCCGAACTTTCACTACTAAATCGACTGGGAGAACCTTTCCCAATATGGTTGTAGCCTCGTAGGAGCCTGTTTTAAAAACACCAGTACATACAATTAAGGCTCTGCGCTGGGCACTCCTTAAATTTTGAACAAGTGCTCTATTCATATCCAATATACACGCCCACACGGGCGCCGCGTAAGAGGTCATGCTCACAAAGACACCTAGGTACACCATTTACATTTGACGGCCAGACAACCTTAAACTTTCCGAGCAATGCTCCTAAGTTTGTGCATCACTGAGACGGCGTCCGCCCCTACTTGCCTAATGTGGTTACTAAACAGCAACTTCTCATCAAACAAAACACCTAAGTACTTATGAACTCTCTCTGCCCTCTTGGGTTTGATAGTCGCATCTTTCGCAAACGTATCCACGAAAGGACACATCAGCCTGGGGACAAAGGTGAGTCTCCTGCTGACACAGTATTAAACGATTTTCTTCCTTTATTAGTTTTTCAATACCCTCACGGCGAAACGGAGACCGCAAACATTACTATGAATAACATTTGTACCCATAATATCCTTTTTCCTGTTATATACAAAACTACGTGCAGATTATTTGTCGGTTACTATCAGGTTTTTCTTTTTGCTATTAATAATTTTTATGTAGTGCTTTCTTTCTTCAGGCACTTCATCGGCCTCCATATTCTCGAAGGTACCTCGAGATCGTGGTGGGGACTTGGAAGCCTGGGAGGTCGGAGATACTGTATCAGACGACGACTTTTTTGTAGATACCTTCACAGGGAGCTTAGTATTTTGCTGCATTGTTACAGGAAATTTATTGCATTGTGTAGAGACTGAAGTGGTTTTCAGTGAACTACTCTCGACCTTTTCACCAAAAATATTCTTCTTTCTACCTGTACTCAATGATGCAATAGCAAAAGTGAGGGCTTTTACCTGGTCCGACAAAGCCTATTCGAACTTGGTCAGTCCTTGCGCAATACATTCTCAAACTACTTTTATTCATTGCTGGAAAGAGCCTGGGCAGAACACAGGACTGTACAAGATTCCTCAGTTGAGGGATTTTTTGTATTCCTTGTCAGGATACAAAAAATCCCTCACAGGAAAGGACACTTTCTGTTCAGTAATAATTCCTAATATAGCCTGTTCTTCTTCATGAAGGGGGCATTTTTGAGACCTTGCTGAATGTGAACCCTTACAATTTATGCACTTTTCAGCTTCAGTATGTGTGCTATTATCATGTCCCATACAGCTGCAATGCGCACAAACTTGTTCCTTTGTGCAACTAATTTTGGTGTGGCCAAAACCCTGACACTGGAAGCAGCATCTAAGGTTTGGTATGTATGGTCACATACGACAGACAGGTAGCCTATTTTTATTCACTCAGGGACTATTGGAGTAGAAAAGCTTATAATAAGTGTTGGCACATCAACACCATTTTTCTTCCTCATTATTCTTTGAAAATCACTTACTCCCTTGCTGGAATTTAGTATATTTTGTGGTTCAAGCATCATTCCATCCTTCCCTATGAACCTAAGGGCTAGTAGATTCCAACTCTGTTTCACTTCAATCAACAGGGTTTTTAATTGACTTCGCATAGCCACATGCTGTAACAAAGCATATGTTAATTAAAAATGTGAAATCTTTGCAAATGATTTTTCTTCTTCCTTGTATTTGACTACAATAAACTGCATTATTGATATTTTAGCATTCTTTGTTTTTCTCTCGTTTCATCTCGAACACATCTTTGACTGACAACATTGGTCGAAGTCTTTTTAAGCTGTTGGGTTAGTTGGTTTTTTTAAAGTGGACCAATGACTGAAGAAGTATTTAATGAGACAGACATATGGTTCCCATGAGAAGTGGCCATGTTAACGAACCACTCCAACAGAGCGTGCGTGTACTGGAGCTAGGGCTGCATACAACTGGGTTCACCCTGGTGTCCAGAAAACATCATTCAATCTTCACTATGTAGAGTCATCCACCCATCGGCATGATAATCTCCGTCTTGGGTTAACGTTATGTTTCATAAATTTTTGAAATCCAGTTTGTAAGTGTAAGAAGAAATAGTGTAAGGTTTTGTGTTGCTGTGTAAGTATATATGTTGTAATTTGTTTAGTGTTTGTGGTGTGGTGTATGCATACGGTGTAAAAGGTTCAGCAGCTCAGTTTGTAGTGGGAAGAAAAGCTGCATAGGCTAGGACCTTCTTCTTTCTTTTTCCTGTTTAGCCTCCGGTAACTACCGTTTAGATAATTCTTCAGAGGATGATATGTAATGAGTGTAAATGAAGTGTAGTCTTGTACATTCTCAGTTCGACCATTCCTGAGAAGTGTGGTTAATTGAAACCCAACCACCAAAGAACACCGGTATCCACGATCTAGTATTCAAATAGGCTAGGACCTATGTTTTATGTAAGTATGCAGATGATCAATTAGAAAATTGGATTTACACACAAAAAATGAAAAAATTGATAACTGGAAAGGTAAATGAAGCATACAGAAAAATAACAGTAAACTGTGGGGAAAATAAAACAATATCTTATAAGTACTAAAATTTTAACCTTAATAAATTTGAAGAGCTATAAGAGATTTAAACAAGAGTCAATTAAGCAATAGGAATTGATGAAATATTATCTGAATCGTAAGCTTTCTGAGAGATAGGACTAAATAAGTTTTATACATCACTATGTCTGATTATGATATCAAAGAAATACTCTTGGATTTTAGAAAGAATAATTGTTACTAGACTGAAGAAAGCAGTTATAAATGAATGTTCGAAATATCACTCATTATTTTTGTGTTTCATGCTTAAAAATATTACTAGGAAAGTTTATTGGCAAGTAGAACATATTGTAGAATCTCTATAAGATGAAAACTAGTTCTGTTTCAGAAAGAGATCAGAATACAAGAGAAACCTGGCTCTCAGATTAGTTTTAGAAAAAAGGCTTAAAAAGAATAAAACTACCTGTATGCATTTTTAAATCTGAAGAAAACATTTGATATTGTAGAATAGAACATTTTATGAAAAGTAAGTATTAAATTATCTGCATAAGAATTAAGTAAATTATAACAGTGGAAGTTGAGAAAAGGCAAGCTATAATTCAAACAGAAGTGAGGCAAGGGTTTAGTCTATCGTCATTGCCATACAAGAAACAATTCAGGAACTGAATGATAAATTTGGAAACTTAATGACTACTCAAAGGAAAGGAATAAAGTTGTTAAGATTCACAGATGACATTGTTCTTTGACAAAAACCAAAAATGATTTTAAAAATGCTGAATACCATGAACTATTGCTAGAGAGAAATTTACTTTGAAATTATATTTCACTAAAATGTCACTGAATAAGGAAATTCTCCCATTGAAAGCTGGTGAAGCAGTTGACTTTTGTTATTTAGACTGTTAGAAAAGATCATTACAAAAGACATGGTGAACAGGAAAAACAGAAAGGAAAAGAATTGAGGTTTTGAAATGTATGTTACAAGAGATGGGGCAAAAAATTTGAAAAAATAAGAGATCTTTTGCCTAACAGGAGAGAAGAGAAATTTGGGGCAGATCTTGTAAAGAAGTGAACTACTTTGGTGGGCCATATATTAATACACCCAGGTTTATTTCATTTCGTGATAGATGGACATATAGAAGGTAAAAACTGTGCAACAAAACAATAACTAGAATGTATAAAACAGGTAATTGAAAGATAGGATGTAGTATATTGTTGAGGTTAAAAAAATTAGTACAATACAGAAAAAGATTTTACATTTTCCATCCTTTACTTTTTGTCATGTTTGTCAGCAATAAATGTCTTTCCTTTTCAAATATTTCCTAATTATTCCAATTTTCTTTTTTAAACTATTTTTAAGATTTCACAATCTTTACAAATTCTTTATAAATCATCCATGTTACTTGATTTGTTTGCACAACATGTTATCAGCATTTTGTCTATAGCACCAGATTTCAAATTCTTCAGAATTTTGTTCAGGTTCCTGCAATTAATAAAAACTGCAGTGTTGAATAATTCTGCATATTTTTAAAACACATATCACTTTCACGAACAAGAATACTTAATGATATCAAAGAGATTTAGGACCCCTTCCTACCCCTTTAAACCTCTGTTTAGTCAAAAGTAGAAATATTGCATATCTGTACTGTTTTTCAAAGAGTATTCTGTTGCTGAAAACCAATGAAATACTCACTACTGTCATAGAGATTAGAGTCTCTATTACTTCAGCTTACCTTGGAGCCTTTTCAGTTAATAAAAATTAAAATACTGTGATATTAAGCTGTTCTTTAGTAAAATGTAAAAAAAAAAAGAAAGACATATATATATATATATATATAAAATTAAATAATATATTAAAAAACAGAAAGAGCAAAATCCTTAATTGTGACATAGCAATCCTTTTATTTTAATGAAAAACCCTTTTAATAAAAATCCTTTTATTTTATGAAAATTTTAAAAACCTGTGTTGGTTAATAAGATAAATTAATACTTATGTGTAATAATATGTCTCAGTATTATTACGTATAACACATACACAAACACACAACACACAACTTCTGTGTCGAGCCATTACAAGACAACTTTAGACAAGATAAGCAACTTGTTACTTATGCTTAAGTCTGGTAATTGCTTGATATGCAAGTTGTGTGTGTGTGTGTGTGTGTGCGCGCACACATATATTATAATATTTGTACAATTTATAATATTTATGCAATTTGTGTAATATAATATTTTCTGTGCTCCATGATAATACTAAATTTTCTTGTTTTTAGATCCTGATGCACCAACCATAGAACATCCTATTCACAGACATTGGCTACATTGGTTGGTTGTAAACTCTAAAGGAGATAAAGTTCATAAAGGTGATATAGTAGCTGAATATGTTGGACCATGCCCACAAAGAGGGACAGGTTAGGTTAATTTCTTTTTTCCTTATTAATTTAATGTTAGGAGCTGGTCTGTACGAAATAAAATGACAACGACGACAAAAATAATAATAATAAATAATGCCATGAAGTCATAATCCCCACATCTGGAACATAACATCTACGTTCCACAACCAGGGTAGAAACAGCTGTACATATGTACTATTCATAATGCTGGCTAACGGGGCTCCGAGTGTTTTTCTCTCTGAGATGGACATATGCCGATTCCACTGGGCTACCAGATCGGACAAGGTTAGTAGCCCTGGTGTGGGGGGTGTACCCCAGCAGCTAGCCTTGCTGTAGAAAGGGCTGAAAATCATGCACGTTGAACAATCTCCAAACGTGATAGAAGGTTACATAAACATCCTTGTTTAGAACCACCCGTTTTGCCTGAAGCAAAACAGAGGAAGAGTTTTGAGAAACAAGGTTAGCGAAAGAGGCAAAGAGTATCCAGAGAGCTTTGTACAAGAGTAGTCTTTTTAAACCAAAATATTTGGTTATCAGTAAAGAAGATGGTAATTTTTCGAGGATAAGCCCTTTCCTTATCGCTTGAGAGATAAATAATTGTGCTGAAGGCCCAGTAAAGGATATCCATAAGACCTACATTGTAGGTCTACACTCCATGTAGAGACGGTTAATGATAACCAGTCACAGAAGATGCTTGGTCTAAAGAAGGTAGATGAGTTTGATGTACGAGTTGATCCTCACAGCATCCTCAATACCTCAAAGGGTGTTGCGGTTTGTTGGGATCTACTCAATTGCATGGAGCAGCAAATTATAGAAGAGTTGACACCTCAAGAAGTTAGTTCTTCAATGTTGCAGGCTGAACATGAGAAGGAACGCTGAAGTTCTTCCATCTGCCTCTCATGTCCTTACTTTTAATAAACCAACCCTGCTGGAGAAAGCGTGTGCAGGGATACACAGATTGGAAGTGCGGGATTTTGTGCCGCAACCAATGAGATGTTTCAGGTTTTAACACTTTGGCAGTACTGCTGCTCAGTGCGAAAGACCACAAATATGCATGTGTGGTGAGGAAATTCATGAAGGAGAACCATGCAAGGATCCTCCTTCTTGTGTAAACTACAAAGGACAGCATTCGTGTAGATCAAGAAACTGTCCTACTTACAACTTTCAATAAACCAAAGTGTCTGGAGAAGATTAAAGCTGGTTTTCACAGGATGGATGTGCATCCGTTTATCCCAACACCTTTGCACTGCTTTGGGTGTCAAAGATTCGGACATACGGCTCGTTGAACAAGGAAGCAAATATGTGTGTGTGTGTGGTGAACCATTACACCCAGATGACTCGTGCAGAGATCCTTCTGTCTGCGTCAACTGTCATGGAAACCATTCTGCGAGGTCTAGGAATTGTCCTATTTATAAACAGGAAGCAGCTGTCCAAGAGATTAAGACAACACAGAAATTAAGCTATTTTGATGCAAGGAAAATTGTGCTTGACAGAACGCCAAAGACACCTTCATATGCGCAAGTTGTGGCTGCTCCTGCATACACTCTGGACTGCGATGTACTTTTTACTGCACCAGCAGAGCTGGTGTTATCCGACACCAGGAGCAGGAGATCCTCTGAGACTTACAGCGGGGGAACTGAAGACTCCAACTCAATGGACTCCATCTACAATGGATATCAACATCGAAGCCCTTCTGAAGATGGAGAAAAGGAGTAAAAAAGGATGGCTGAAAGGGAAACCGAGGCAATAAAATTTAACAAGAGATCGATTTTATATTTCTATGAAGAATATATTTTAAAATAATTTGTGTTTTTATTTTTTTATAACTTGGTAGTTTTTAAGATATGTCTTTTTGATGTTCACTGAACATCTTCTACTATAAGTGATGTGTGATATTATGTGGCAAGGGCCCTTTAAACTCTTGTCATTATGTGTTTGACACTATATTTTTATATTAGTGTTTTCTAATATTTTGCAATGTTGATTTTTCACAGTGTTTACTTGATGCAAATTTTATTGTTTGATAATGTTTCATAAGAAATGGTTTTTGTTTTTAAAGTGGCAAGGACCATTTCACCCTTGCCATTTTTGTGGTTTTTTTTGGGGGGGTTTTAATCTGATGACAAGTCTGTTTATTAGATGATATTTATACACAAGACAAGTCTATTGTCTATGTTGCTAGCGTTTTTACCAGGAAGGAATAGCATGGTTTTTTTTGTTGTGGAAGGGGATAATGACCATAGCAGTCATGCCCCTAAAGCTACAAAAAAAAAAAATGCAGTCTTATAACATAAAATATTAAAATCAAATTCTATCATCAGTAAAACCTGGTGCAGTCAACAGAATTCAACAATACATTTTCTTATCCATTAATCTTAGACCACATTTACATAAAATAAAATACAAATCTAACTCCTATTTATTACAAACTATAAATGTGTAAATATGAAGAAAAAATACTATTATTATTTAATGTCTTAATATTATTATTTAACATCTTATTATAAATTAATACTAAACAAACTTCACAGCTTCATTTATCATCTAATCACACCTTACTAGATCACTCTAGTAATAACTCAGTACTTAGTTTCACTGCAGGTGATCCCTTGGCAGTCAATCACAAAAGGTCTTTTAAGGAATACTTCACTGGCTGAACCAAGCAACACCAGAGTTCAGAGAAAGGATCATTCGGACAGTGGGCTGCCACTTAGAAAACAGCATTGGAATGCCCCAACACAATACACATGGACAAGAATAATACATTGTCCAAAATCAAACCAAAGCAAATCACCTACATTTCCACACACTTTGTGTTATCTGTTTAACTCGCTCATTTATGAGTGTTTGTTGTAAAGTCACTCATACAGACTGGTAAACAAAAATAATAACTAGGTTAATGGACCAACGCAAAATTCTCATCATGGGTCTACACGAAATAAGAAACACGACCAGGGTGCCATGGAATCTCAAGGATATATATAGACTCTACAAAGGTATACCTGGGAAGAGAGTGATGAAAGATATCCTGCAATTTGGAACAGGCTTTTTAGTCAGCCTCAAAATAATAAACTCCATACAACAATTCAAGTCACAATCCCTAAGAATCCCAAGTCACCCTAAAAGCATAGAATAAAATATACACTATTATAAAAGTTCATGCACAAACTAATAATAAAAATAACTTTCCAAAAGACTGTAAAGAAAGAGAAAAGTACTGGGATCTACTCGACCTGACTATAAATAACATCCCCAAAAACTATGTTAAACAGTTAATTGGACACTTTAATGCTCAACCAGGCAGAGAAAAAAGATACCACATCATTGGAAAATGGCCTGCCCAAAATAAAACAAACAAAAACAAACAGAGATTCATCGATCTCCGCCAAAACCATATCCAAATCCACATTTCAAGAGGAAATCTCAAAAACTCAAAACCTGGAAACATCCCAACTACATGGTCTAGTTGCAACAAGACTACATGGTCTAGTTGCAACTAGTCTTCATGGACAAACACCACCACAAGGAGATCTACAATGTAAAAATCCTCTGAGGAGTAAACAGGCTTAGATCACTAGTACTTAAAATTAAATTTACTCCCCAAAGAAAGCAACAAAATCAAAACCAAGCCCCAAAAAAAAAAAAAAAAAGAACCGTACCCCCAACTAATCAAGAATGAAAATTACCAAAAAGTAACCGAAAAAATAACAATCACAGATAAACTCAATGATCTAGTCAACAATCTTAAACAAATTGCAGAATTAGCCCCAATAAAATCCTGTAAAAAACACCAATGGTGGAATAGTGAATGTGACGAAACAATAGAGAAAAGACATCAAATACGGCTATTTCTCCGATCCCAAAAATTAGAAACATCCTTCCAAAATCTAGTAAAACAAAGAAAAGAAACCATCTGAATTCTAAGTTGAATAAAAAGACAACACCATAAAGACACACTGAAGTCAATAGAAGAATTCAATAAAACACATTCGAGAGACTACTACAAAACCTTCAGAAATCAGCTCCAAAAATATGAACCCACGACCCCACTAATAAAGAATGATAATGGTAAATTGGCCCTTAACAATAAAGACAACGCAGAAATCCTAGCTAATATTTTAATGAACTCCTAAATTGTGAAGAACTGGCAGAACTCAAACTTCAACACCAACACCCCAATAACAACACCCCCAGAAAAGCTCTCCCACATTCGTTGAGATAATATCTGCCTTTGTTAGGGTAATTACTCTATGTATTTACCGCTGGTTCAAATAATAAATAAATATAGATATTTCATAATTAGATATGATCCTTTAATATTTGAATGAATAATACACGATTATGTACAAGTATATTTAAATGCCTTTTAATGATTTCATAAACGATACATTGTTAAGAATATATATAATATTATATTTTGTAAGTTTGAACCATCGAGTCCATGAAGGCTGATGGAAAGAGGCTGGAAGAAGACTGCTGATTGTAGTGCAGAGCCGGCTTGGCTTATATAGTGTGTACAGAGCCGCTGAATTGTCAGAAGCCAAATGCATCCGACAGGAGCTGAGTGTGAACTGACAGAAAGACCTTTAAATTTTAAAGTCCATCTTAAATAAATTTTTAATAAGATGCACCGAGTCTGAACAACATTAAAATAAGCCTACCAAGTACTGAGTGAGATGAAGAAATACAAAGCAGTGAAAGATCAGACTTTTGTAGAAATTTGGAAATACACAGAAGATCAGCAAAATTCATCAACAGCTTGTCAACATCTGAATCAAGGAAGAACTACCAAAACACCAGATGACAACTGCACAAAAAAGGGAAGAAAACAGACCCTAACAATTATTGGGGAATCTCACTCCTACATACAACATACAAAATTCTTTCAAGAATCATCCTCAACAGGATCGGTTCACAACTTGAGAAAAAACTACGGGAATACCAGGGAGGTTTTAGACCCTGGAGGAGCTGTACAGACCAGATCATGAGTCACACGCTAATAATGGGTTGCAACAGGAAAAGAAACAAACATGATGATAACATTTGTAGAAAGCTTAAGACTGCATCCACAGAGAATCCCTACCAAAAATTCTAAGACACCTCGAACTACATACCAATTTAATAAACATGATAATACTGATTCTCACAAAATACAAAGTCAAAGGTAAAATTCAGAGGCAAGCTCTCAGAACCATTTGAGATCAAAACAAGACTGTGCCAAGGCAATGGGCTCTCACTGTTATTATTCAATTGCGATCTAGAAATGATAATGAGGGAATGGCTCAAAATAATTCTCCTAAAAGTAAAAATAGGGTGAAAAATCAAAACAAACTGTCTTAGTTTCGCTGAAAACTTGGCACAGCTAGCAAATGACATCAACGACGCTAAATTAGGTATTATAACTTCAAAACACTGCAAATAAAATTGGGGCCTCAAAATTTCATTTGAAAAGACAGAAATTATGCCCCAAAAACTAACACAATTAAAAGAAGTTAACATAAACGGTAATAAAATCAAAATAGTAACCCAATTTAAATACCTCAGAGAAATAATAATAAACAACCTAAATGAAAAAATCTCTATCAAAATAAGAAGAAACAAACTAGCTAAAGCTCAAACATTATCTGATACACTTACAATAAAATATGCCTATCAATAAACACAAAAATAAGCCACTACAACAGTTACAAAACCACAAGCCACTTATGCAGCAGAAACACTCTCTTCACCTGTGAAATCAAAGATCAACACAGTTATGGATTACGGCCCCCACTCTAAAAGAGCATGAGCAGGACTAAGGGTAAAGGCCTCTTTGCTTGTAACAGGGACTTGCGACTAGAAGTCGTTACCACTCTTTTTGCTGTGATGAGGCAAGTGCTCAAACAAATCATGCGCCAAATTCTCTGAATCCCTGTGAAAAGGGTATGAAGCATCTCAACAATAAGAGTGCAAAACCATTGCAACAGTTCGCAGGCAGCAGTTTTATGAAACTGGGGAAGGTACACACTCAACCACCAGCTCAAAAATAGCAATGAAAAAGACTTTATACAACGCTATCTCTGCTCATGAAAAGAGACCAGAGATTACACTCTTCACCTGTATGAACAATCAAAGACAGACTGACTCCAGAAAATCGAAAGAAGAATTGTAAGAATCTGCATCAATAAAATAACAGAAAGACAGGCAGTGGTGGATTGTGACCAACAAAGTCGTGTACTAAGGAGTTAGAACCCATCAGTGATACTGTGAATAAGAGGAGACTAGGATTCTTTGGAGATGAGGATGCAAGATTCAAGACTTCTAAAATAGCTAGTACAGTACAATCTTAACTCAAAAAACACCAAGAAATGCAGATGGATGAAAGAAATAAGAGAGGATCTGAAGGAAATCGGCTTTATACCAGAAGACACCACAGATGAAATAAAATTAAACAAAAAAAAATCAAGAACAAAAACATTTACTTCCGATTCACAAGAAAAAATTCACAACATGTGCATTTTCAACACTAGAAAGGGCACAAAAATTGGAACATGTGATAAAGTACTGGGAGGACTGCAAGGCCCAAACAGTGCCATCGAAGAAACTTGGATAATGGACTGATTAAATGTGATTCCATGTGTACATAAAAGATATTAATAATAATTTTTTGTTGCAAATCAATAAACTAGATATCAATAATAAAACAATATAGACTAGCATACTATATAGATTTCCAAAACTGCAAGTATGATTATTTTGATATGTATAATTTAAGTTGTACACTATGAAAAAGTTTTATATTGCATGTTGGAAAACATGTACATGTAATTACATTATTAAAATCTAAACATTTTAAGATTTTTATATAAAAAATTCTTAAAACTAATGACAAAAAATGTCTTTATCAAGAGCCACTGTATTTGATTGGTGACTGTTGTGTTACTCATAAAAATCATAGAAAAACTGAATTACTCCATTAGAATCAATCATCAATACTTTCTCCGTAAAATGTATAAAATAACACTTACATGTCATTTTTCGCATTATTTTTATTAAAATTGAAAAAAATGGGTTTTAAGAATATTTTTCATAAAGGTAAAAGAAAAAATAACTGATGGTGATAAAAAGTTTGATATTTATATGTTCATCTTACTCTTATTTATCACTTTGCTGAGTGCCAGTTCAATTAAATGATTTTTAAAACATCTAATTGGTGATATTTAAATCTCAATTTCCTCTGTACTTTAATTATTATTTGAGTTAAAACTATTCTTTTTTTTAATTAAAAGTTTTACACAAACCTCTAATAACGCTTAAACTTTATTTTTTGTTATGTCTTCAGTTATTATTTCAGTTGATTCAATTTGACTGCACTAGAACTTCAGGCTCTTGAATAATCAGTTCAAAAATCCATATCTAAGGGTGTAGTTCTACCTACATACCCAGTAACAGTTATTTATTTAAACAGATATTAATATGATTTTATTTGTTGTCATTGACAAGAGATATATTTTATAACAACAATCTATCCAGGATTCAAAATTAAAACATTCTGGATGAAGGTAAAGGCGCTATTATTGACATGGTAGTTTTTTGTTCAGAATCTCATTACACAAAGAAAGAGTATTTATTTAATTTAGTGTTTAGGCATATATAAATTTTTTTTAATGTGACTGATGTACATATCGGTGAATGTTGGTGATGTGCTAATACTCACAAAAGAAATGTCTAACATATTTTATGCATAAAATTTATAAAACTGGTGTGGTATACAGACTATATATAATCAGAAGAAACAGGGAAACTGACTCATGACCTGGGAATCATCAGTTCCTTTGTTCAATGGAAATACTGAAGGGGAAACATTTAATTAATATTATATTTTTGCTGTATTTGAATTAATTCATGTTTATTTTTTCATTAGTAAGATCATCTTGAAAGTAAAGTTCATTTGTTTTTGTAATATGTTCTATAAAAAATATTAATAGTATTAAGATTATTACTTTTTTTTACTATATCTTTTGACTGCTTACCTGCTTCAACATAAATTCACTCTCACAGCCTGCCATTTAACTAAGATGGTTTCTTTCACTTTATCAGACTACTGAGGATACTGTCATTCAGTTAACTAGTGTTTCACCTCTAGTGCTGTATGATATTTCATTGTTAGTAACAACTCAATTCAGAAATTTATCATCTTCTCCTGTGTGTCAAACATTTCAATCGGATCTCATTGGTATTTGTTTGTGGTCTTCCATTTTTGTTAATGTTTGAGTCTTTTCAGTGAAAACCTCTGCGATTGTTTATCCACAAAAAATAATTGTTGAAGAGTAAATTTTGGAAGTCAGTTTTACCAAAAACAGCTCTAGAAGCAATCATACGAATTAATTCCAAATCCAAGATGGTATCATGAATTTATATAACTGAGGTCACTGAAAATGACAGGAAGGTTTAAAATGGGCTCTTTGTCACGCTCATTCATTCTACAGCACTAAAACACCATTTTCATCAATTTCTTTTATTCATCATTTTACTCTACATGCCAACTTGTTGCTAGTGAATTTCAGCTGTTGATACCACATTTTGAAAGTCCAGAAAGTGTATCGTCATCTAAATTTTAAAATGTAAATCTCATTAATAAATTACCACAGGGAGGTGCAGTAATTTGTAGATACAAAAATATTTATGATCCAGTAAATCTTAAGTACCTCAGGCATGGCAAACTTTAAAAAGATTTAATTATGTTTTTTGTATTTATTTGTTTATCCTGCAAATTATGCCACTAAAGTTAGTTCTAAAATATATGACTGATACCTCATTATAAAGAATTATAATATATACATTGATGCATAAAACACATTGCACTTAACAATCAAACAAAAATCATATCAAGGCCCAGATAAAAAACCATAAACAGTCTTATTACCTTTAAGATTTAAGCGCAGAATCATTTATAATCTCCTCAGTTAGATTCAAGCACCTTTGGTCTTTTCCGGCAACTTACTATAACTTGTTATATAGTGAGCTTCTAAGTATCTAAGTCATATTTTTGAATTTGCAGGGTTGTTTTCAACTATTATACCCACACTTAATAATGATATTTTCTCTTATTTCTGTATTGCAATGAATATAGACTAAAGGCTCTAAAATTAAATAAGTTGAGTACAATAAACACTTTTTAAAATAAGAATAAGCATGAATTTTTATGTATTTTATTAGAATAATTTGAATTATTCCTTTTGAATTGGGAATACCCTTTTATTAACTGATGAGCTTCCTAACAACATAATATCATAAGATAAGATTGATTGGACATGGATGTTATGAAACAAATTACTTTTATTATTGAAGTACTCCAGGTTATTATACAGAAGTTAGAACTTAGAAGAACAACTGAGAAGTAGAAAAAATTTATTTGCTTTAAAAAATAATCAACATGAACCTCTAAAAGCCTCTCTTAAGTTCTTGTTAATCCTTATAACTAGAAAACTCTGAGTCTGAGAAATATAGGATAGACGACCAACATTTAGAAAGCACTTTTTAACTTAAAGCAGATAACTTATGTTTTTTTAATCATTCAATGACAAAAATTTCTGGTAAACCACAATTTAATATCTACAGAAATATTTCAGCTCTATTCAAGTAACATTTTTAATCAGCACTAAAGTTTTATTTAAAAAGTAGTAAAATATATTTACTGAGATTGACATCTCAGGGCACATTGCTATTATACATTAAAAAATTCAATGGAGTTCTGTGATTCACTTCACTATTAATATTCTTTCTAAAGGAATCGTGCTTTAACCCTTTGCAGTCCTTTTATAATAAATGACCAACTAGCCTTGAGTCAATCTTTTCAATTTTTTTTTCACTGATATCCCAGCCAGGTCCAATTTTTATAGCAAGGAAATCTTATATTTCTGTCTTGGCCGAAATTTAACTTCTCTGCAATTCTCAACATTTATTTTATTACACTATGACACTTAGAAGTTTCTTTTTAAGTTAATAGATTTATTTTCATACTTACAAAATTATTTTATTTTAATTGTTAGTAAGTAAAATTTAAAAAAAATAGTATAATAAAATTGAAAAAAATCACAAACAATCGTATTTTTCCCTCAACGCATTATAACAAGTATCATTGAATGGCCCATTTCCCGAAGTTAAGTTGATTATCAAAATTATCGGTATTACGTTAATATCTAATAAAGACACTTTCAGGCAGACCACTGGCCTGAAATTCAGTATCACTTTCTGATCCTGAAGGCGAATCAAGAGTATTTTCATTAACTGTTGGATCACAGTCACTATCATCATTAAATAGACTTTTCAAAACGTCATTAGAAAACTCAATCATAACATTTTCCATTTCGAAATCACGGAAGATGGCTGGAAGTTCTCAATTACGAGAACTTCCAGCCATCTTCCGTACCTTAACTTGTTTATTTACAATTAAGACGATGATGTCAGAACACAGCTACTAGACATGTTATTGTATTTGCGTCGTTTACTATTTATTTGTGTCGTTTACTAACAACAAATTCAGATTAAACAGCTGATGCTAAACTAAATAGAATGCGGCGTCGACCGAGAACTATCCAAATGTCGAGCGGTGCTCGGTTCAAGATTTACTGACGTCTAAACATCATGTCAGGTTGCACGACATTGGACTGCTACGTAAATTATATAATATCGAGTGATTTACGCCGCTGGACTTGACGTGAATTTCAGAATATCGAGTATATTACGGCAAAAGATTGCAAAGTGTTAGTCATTTCTTACTGTACTGGCCCTCTATTTACTACTTACTAGTTTGGTAATCCGTAAATCAGTTTAACAAACAAATCAGTGATAATTGTCAATGCAGCAGCATCAACATTATCATGAGACTTCAAAAGATTACAAAAAAACAACTGTAATGTTCCATGAGTCATTCATTGGTACTGATAATCCATTTATGAAGTCAGTCAAAGCTAAAGAAATTACAAAATGGTCATTATTTTCAAGATAGCCCCTGTAAATATTCATTGAAGTGAACTTTAAATATTATATATTAGACCATTAAGCATCATTTCAGTTCACTGATATAAATTAATCTCAGATTATTCAGGCAATACTATTTTCCACTATATTACACTAAATTTCTTCATAAAACCATGCTCAAAATTTGTTAATAAGTATGCTTTTCAAAAAAAAGTTAAAAGTGAATTTTTCATCATTTATTTTCAAATACTTCAGAAAATATGGACAATAACTAAATTGGCTTATAATTTGGTGAATTAAGTGTCGAACCTTTCTTAAGGAGAGGAATAACAAAAGAAGTCTTAAGGCAGCTAGGAAGACTTTGCTAAGAGATACATTTATTAAACTTATAAGGGAGATAACAAAAGCATATGACTTCGTATAAAATATTAGCAGAAATGTCATAAATACTCACAGAATATTTTTACTTTTTATATCTAAACTACAAGTTTGAACTTGCTGGATATTAAGAGAAAATAAAAACACAGATTCATGAACAAAACTGTTCAAAGAATGGCTTTGTTTGAAATGGATCAATATTATTGTTTTAAATATTGGAAAATAAATTTTTCTGCTACCCGATTATTGGATGATATAACAGAAGTCGAGTTTCTTTTATTTTTGGTGAGCTTAACTGACCTGCTTTACTTTCAAATCTGCTTTCACTTTTGATAACTGCCGATATGGTGTTAGATTTATTGTTTGAATTAGATATTAAATTTCCACAATCTAATCAGAGAAATGAAATTTTATTTAAGTACTTGCATAAAATTCAAATGTTCTTGTTATTGCCATTACATAGTTGTCCTATTTTTAATGAATACACGTGACAAATACAGTAGACCAGGAATATTCGAACTGAACTGCACTGATCATACTGAATACAACACTGTTCAAAGTGGATAAAATTCACCTGCAGATATACAGGCTGTACAAATAAGACAGTAACTTCAATAATAACCTTAAATTAACAGGACACATACAAAAACAAGCACAAATGAAAGTTTTACATATACTCATAGAAACTAACAACAAGCTCTAACACCCTTGATTAGTAAAAAATTTACAATGAAAAATGTAATCTTGCAAAACAACGTTCATGCACATATGAAAAGAAACACAAGTATATCTGATTAATTATATGAGTCTCACTATCTTTTTACGAATGGGATGCCGTTCTGACAGGATTATCAACAGTCCCAGTAATTACACTGAAGATGGAGCTGCAAAATGCATAATTAAAAACCAGAAGATACTTTGAAAGAGCAATTTCTAAAAATAATTTTAAAGTAGATTGCTTACATTTTTATAATTTTAAAATAAATGGAAATTAAAAAATTAAATAAAAATTGAAAAAATATATGTAACAATAAATCAAAAATGAGACTGACAATTTAGAAAAATCTTTTATGCAAAGCAAACTGCAGAAAAATGGTACCGGCGTTCAATGATTTGCAATGTATTTTATTCAGATTTGTGTGTGCATGTTTATTAAGTTCATACAAAATAACTTCATCTTTAAGATTAGTAAAACATAGAATCTTCTCTTACCCATACATATTCTTCATTGGGCAGTGAATTGTAAGTAATTATCTTTTTCTATCCCTCCACCATTTCTTCTCAATTTTCATTTCCATTTCTACACACTTATTCATAATAAATTTTAACTTACTAGAAACCTTCCCTTTGGTCTCTTTTCCCATTTATCTTCTGACTTGGTACTGTTTTTTTCTTTCCTCATGACATGTCGAGACTGCCTTAGTCTTGCTCTTCCTATCCTGTCTAATACTTTGTTAATTTTTGAAAGAGATTATTTTTGTATTCTTCAAACAATCTCTCTTTACTTTGCCTTTCATACGGATAAGAAATTTAATTTTCATAACTTGTAATTTAGTTTTCTTCTCTCCTTTTGCATTCACAGCTTTTTATTGTAATGCAATAAACAAATGACATATAATATTAAAATAAATAAATAGATATTTTATTCTAATCTATACATAATAATACATTACATAGATCATGTCAGGCAGGAAAGAGTACAATTAATTATAAGGATAAAGGATTGATGTGATCACTGTTCATATTAATTATTCAAAGTGTAAACACATGAAATAATGTTAGGATAAATACATAAAGATATTAAATGAAAAAATTAACTGTAAAGTAATAATTTTTTCCAGGCATTCATCGCTATGTTGTATTAATATTTATGCAGAAAAATAAAATAAATTTCAGAAAAGATATATACATTTCAAAAACGTGAGTACAGAAAAAATAATTTTGTATGTAATATTGCCATATTAATCTGTAAAATATTATTTATAGTTGAAAATCTAATTCCTTGAGTTTCAAGCTTTCACAGTCTGCGTTGGATTGCATTTATTTTATACATAAGTTGATTTAGTTAGTATAAATGACAACTGCTTACCTGTAGCATGTCCAGTTGTTAGTCTTTATGGTTTATAGTGGAGAATAAATTAGCATCATTCATGTACTTTGCATCTGAATTGGTAAAAAAAAAATTATAAATTAATATTTTAAAATGTTTCAAAAAATGTTAATTAATAATTAATCATGTTAGAGATTTAAAAATTTTGGACCATATTAGTTGATTTATCAATCAAATTCAATTATATTTTCTCTTCAAGAATTAAAAATGGCTATAAATAAATTCAGTTCTCTAGCATATTTTTTAACTCAGCCCCACAAAAGACAAGTTTTAAGAAGAAATTGATAATAATAATAAAAATAATAATGTCCTGGTCAAAATCCAACCTCACATCCATGCAGTTACATACACATTTGGGGCAGGCAACAAGATTGTACTTCTGCACTTTCACTTATGTCGGCCATCAGGACAGTGGTATTGCTCAGGAACTCCCCTGTGGAATACTGGATTGGCGGTCCCAAGCTAGTCATGGTTGTGCTGCCTGCAGTAGTGCAGGACGTATGACCATGGTCTGTTGTTTTTTTTCATCATTGAGTGGAGTGCATATCCCCCTCTTGATAGTGGGAACCGGGTTGGAGTGAGCTGATATGAGCTTGCTTTGCTGAAGTTTTGCACCGCTCAATGTGAGCCTGTCTCTTTGACCCTTGGCAGAAATTGTCCTGTAGGTAAGAGTATCAGAGTCGTTACTGCTACATGCGACCCCTGGGACATCAGTATAATGGGTTAGGCAGTACCTGACTCACACCTGACTTAAAAAAAACATTAAAGGACCAACTAAAAAAAAATTGTCATTTAAGCCAATAATTTTATTTCTGACAGAAAATTATGACTGAATTTATATTTTTGGGTTATGCTGTGACTAATCAAAACATTTTTGCCATAAAATCATTTTTTAATTGAATAATTTTATTCATATTAGGAAATAATCACTAAAAGTTTAAAGTAAAAGAGAGCAGCATAAAGTAAATTACATTCAAGTCTATGAAGTTCTTTCCTCCTATCCTTAAGGAATCGTAATATTTAATCCAGATAAAATTCTGATCGGGCTTGAGTTACCCCAGAAAATTATGATGTGGAAAATAGGAGATTGAAAGTTTTTTTTAATAAACCTTAATTGAAAAATAATTTTCCTTAATTTTAGAAATTAATGTATAGGAAGTTTATTTTGCCATATAATCAATCTATTGGTAACTATGTTTTTTCTTTTATTTTTTTTGTTTCAGAAACTTTACTATTCGTAAAAATTTTAATTATTTGGAATTTGCAAAAAAATACAAATTAAGAGAACCAGTTGCATCAAACTACTTTGTATCACAATGGGAAAAATGGGTTGATCAAAGATATGCAGGTCTTCGTGAGGATTATGATATAGCAACTTTTTAAATATTTTATGAAGGCTTTCAAAATTTAAAAAAATTAATTATTTATTAAATACTTTTATTATGATTGTTTCTAGAAAGAGTGTGCATTTTCATGTTTCATCAAAAAAATCAAATCATTAGATGCTTCTGTATGTACGTATAAATTATACAGTAAGTAAAATATTGAATTCTTTAATATAAAAGTAACTAGATTTAAAGCTTCATACAAATAAATAAACAGAATTATTTCACTTTTTCTCAGTTTCTCTCTCTCTCCCTCCCTGTGTATGTGTGTATGTATGTATATATATTTGATATATATATATATATCAAATAATAACAAAATAACCACCAACACAGTAAGAGAACCTAAAAAATTAATACCTAAAGTCGACTTTCACAGGATCCCGCATCATCAGTTGGTAGAAAATTCCAAAATTACATCAAACAAAATCAAAAAATAAATAAATAAAAACTAAAAATTTAGAAAACATACACCCTTATAGCCACAAAACTTGAACAACAGAACTCAATATCAACTGTAATGATAATCTGAAATACTAAATGACTGAAATAACTGGATTGATTATCATTCCAGTTGATATTGAGTTGTGTCGTTCAAGTTTTGTGGTTATTAGGGTTTATGTTTTCTAAATTTTTAGTTTTTATTTATTTTTTATTTTTATTTGATGTAATTTTGGAATTTTGTACAGACTGATGGTGCGAGATCCTGTGAAAGTAAAGTTTTGGTATTAGTTTTTTAGGTTCTGTTACTGTGTTATTTCTGTTGTTATTTTTTTCTGTTACTATTGTTGTTATTTGGCACAGTGGTCAGTATGATGATGAATTACTTAAATTGTTACAAAGTTTTGTGTGTGTGTGTGTGTGCACGCGCATATATATATCTAGTCATTTCATTTCAGTGTACCCCCTACATCCTATATTCCTAACAATTTGTTTTACATATTCCAAACGTTGCCTGCCTACACAATTTTTTCCTTCTATCTGTCCCTCCAATATTAAAGTGACTATTCCAGGATGCCTTAATATGTGGCCTATAAGTCTGTCTCTTCTTCTAGCTATATTTTTCCAAATGCTTCTTTCTTCATCTATTTGCCACAACACTTCTTCATTTGTCACTTTATCTACCCATCTGATTTTTAACATTCTCCTATAGCACCACATTTCAAAAGCTTCTAATCTTTTCTTCTGAGATACTCTGATCGTCCAAGTTCACTTCCATGTAAAGCGGCACTCCAAACATATATTTTCAAAAATCTTTTCCTGACATTTAAATTAATTTTTGGTGTAAACAAATTATATTTCTGACTGAAGGCTCGTTTCGCCTGTGCTATTCGGCATTTTATATCGCTTCTTCTTTGTCCATCTTCAGTAATTCTACTTCCCAAATAACAAAATTCTTCTACCTCCATAATCTTTTCTTCTCCTATTTTCACATTCAGTGGTCCATCTTTGTTATTTCATTACTTTCGTTTTGTTCTTGTTTATTTTCATGCGGTAGTTCTTGTGTAGGACTTCATCCATGCCATTCATTGTTTCTTCTAAATCCTTTTTACTCTCAGCTAGAATTACTATATCATCATACTATATCACTATGATGTAGTAATTTTTTTTTTTAAATCATAGCATCTTTATCTTTTCACCTTGTACTCTGAATCTAAATTGTTCTTTAACATCATTAACTGCTAGTTCTATGTAAAGATTTAAAAGTAACGGGGATAGAGAACATCCTTGTCGGACTGGCTTCTTTCTTCTGTTCTTCAATTATTACTGTTGCTGTTTGGTTCCTGTAAATGTTAGCAATTGTTCTTCTATCTCTGTATTTGAATCCTAATATTTTTAAAATGCTGAACATTTTATTCTAGTCTATGTTATTGAATGCCTTTTCTAGGTCTATAAATGCCAAGTATGTTGGTTTGTTTTTCTCTAATCTTCCTTCTACTATTAATCTGAGGCCTAAAATTGCTTCCCTTGTCCTTCTACTTTTCCTGAAACCAAATTGGTCTTCTCCTAACACTTCTGCCACTCTCCTCTCAATTCTTCTGTATGGACTTCTAGTTAAGATTTTTGATGCATGACTAGTTAAACTAATTGTTCTGTATTCTTCACATTTATCTGCTTCTGCTTTCTTTGGTATCATGATTATAACACTTTTTTTGAAGTTTGACGGAACTTCCCCTTTTTCATAAATATTACATACCAGTGTGTATAATCTATCAATCGCTTCTTCACCTGCACAATGAGTAATTCTACAGGAATTCAGTCTATTCCAGGAGCCTTTCTGCCATTCAAATCTTTTAATGCTCTATAAATTCAGATCTCAGGATTGTTTCTTCCATTTCATCCTCTTCAACTTCCTCTTCATCATATATATATATATATATATGTGTGTGTGTGTGTGTATGTGTGGCCCAATTCATCCACTAATAGACTTCACAAATGTTTGATAGGATATTAAGAACATAAAAACTTAATCTAATGCGTAACATCAACATTCTATATACTATAATTTGCAATAAATTCAATCAAAATTATTATTTTTTATTTTGATAGTAAATTTTATCCACAATATGATAGATAACCTTCAAATGAGATGCCTCTTACGTGTTTTAATATCAGAAATTTACATAGAGGGTTTTACATTCAAAATAGGATTAAACATACTTAAAAAATACTATTATAGGTCCATTACAAAGAGATATTCTTGTTATTTATAATCCATATACACTTAATGAACACAAAATACATGTTAATTTAAACTCATATAATATAAATTTCTATTTTACTGTTGAACCATGTAAAACAATTAATCTTTTTATTATTAATAAAAGATGTAAATAACAATAAAATTTAAAACAATATTTATTGTAAACGTTTACTGCTAACATTAAAATATGCAGTAATTTTTACCTTGTACTAAGATGCAACACTTTTCTGTCATTTTGCTGTATTAAATATACACCATTTAAACATTTTGAACTTGTGTATATAAATTATTTATAATAACACTAGCTATCAAACTAGAATTATAACGTAAATTTAAAATAATTATTCTGTTTTAATAATTTACATCCAAGGCACATAACTTCAATTATAGACTCACTACACACCACTATTTTCTAGCATGAAGTTAACTCTTCAACTATGCTACTTCTCTCACAGATCTTGCTGTGTGTGTATAATTGCCCCACTTGACATTGCTCTAATAGTGAGAATATTTGTATTCTTATGTTATTGTGCATGTACTTTGGTTAATTATTTAAAATTTTCGTTTTTAAATATTTTTTATTAATCTGTACACTTTGAAGACTTTTTAGATCTAAGTTTGGATAATAGTAAAGTTTATATTATGTAGATCACATACTGTACAGTGTAAAAAATGTTATTATTAAAATGCTTTTTTTTCTGTTAAGATCATCATAATTTTTATATTGAGTACATTTATGAAAACATTCTGAAAAATGAAATAAAAACATTTTTGAAAATGGGTTATATCCAAATACATTAACATGTAATTTAATCATGATGAAGCTAAGAAGGGTAGATAATTGTACTCAGTATAAATAAATGTTATTATTACTATAATGTTAATTTATTATTAAATATGAAAATTGAATGAAATTAAATTGTTAGAACCAATTCATAAAATATTGATATGAGATGTGGAAGAGTTTACAAAATAGGATCGTACATCACAGTTAGAATTTTTTTTCGACAGCTATGAAATTATTTTCAGCATCTGTAAACAACACTCCTCTTTTACCCTTTAAACAGGTTACTCAACTAATCTGATGCTCTGTAGATAAACTGACTGTCAGTTTCACAAATTAGAAATGAGGTGACAGATTCTACTTCTGAGATATATAGTCTGTAACATCCATAAATGATACAGATTCATTTACAAAAGAAGTTATGCAGAGATACGTTTGTAGAACAATTTTTAATAAAACTGGTACAGCAAAATGGGTGGTCGTGCCAACCCAGTAAAAATGCAGAAAGCTTTATAAGGATTTTGTAGAACTACTGATGCTCTATTTTCAGTGTTATAGGACTTTTTAAATAGTATAAAATATACCAGGGGCGGCTTTAGATCTGTGCGACCCGTGCGGCCACACGGGGCGCCAAATCCAGATGAGAACAAAAACAATTAATTGACTAAAAAATTTGGAAAAATATTTATCCTGTAAAACTCTAAATATGAATATAGGCTAATAAATAAAATAATTTAACGTGTTTTGTACAGAGTGCGTTTTGTACATTAAGTAGTACCAAGCACTATTAATAATACACAGTAATATTAATTATTATACAATTTGTACGATTAATATGCAGATTTTGGGTCTTTTCCGTTATGTGTCTACACGCTACAGACAGTAACAGGCGGAATACGGAATAAGTCGCAATCACACGAATCGTATCTATGTTTGTTTAAGTGGAGGAAACAACATGAAAATGACGATTTATTTGATAAAATGTTAGCACACATACAAGAGTTGTTGCCCCCTGCATAAGAAAATAATTTTCTTCCTTTCCTTTAATACAAGATTCCTATACTTAATATTTTCCTAAAAATAGATGAAGTAAAAAGTAAAAAAAATTGAGGAAAAGAAAGTGATGTGCCTCTCTCGCGCTTCCGAAAAATGGAAAGTGGATTCGCCCAAATAGGCAACTCCTTGTAGGCCAAGAAGAAGGGGCAGAGTTTGTTGACATGTCACATGCTCACCGCTTCACCACTTGCCCATGACTAGTGATTAGACAAGGGAAACAACAGAGTTCCGCATATCGTCTTAATTGGTGTTCTTGCGGTGTTAGTGGTTACGGTTACAACGTCAACAAAGATACGAAATTTATTTACTTGTAATTTTGCAGTTTATTAATATAATGACATCGTTTTTACGTTTCTAAATTCTGACAGAAATGTCAGAGAAAAAGAAGCATTCTGGATCGTTTTACCGAAAAAGGAAATTAGGAATTGAAAATATGAGGAAAACAAGCGATGGCATTGAAACGTTTCATTTCTGTGACTGTGAGCACTGAACCAGGTACCTCCTCAGAAAAATCGGCAGATATGGAAAAATGTGGGAATAAAGAATTACAAGACAAACGCTTGGAAATATCATCAGCATCAGTAGAATCTTCTGAGCTATTATGCATTTTAACACAGGTAAGTAAAGTTATCCATTTCTTATACTAAAAATTTGTAATAGATAAGTTATTTGTATATTCTTATTATTGTAGGCATTGACGTAAATGGGATGAAAGTCTAGGAGGGGCTAGGCCTTTCGGGGGGTCTGGTGGGTATGGTATACCCCCTCAACAAACAGGGGTTCTGGGGCTCCTCGCTCAGAATATTTTGAAATCGTATTTTAGAGGTTATTTTGGTACTTACGCTACCGCAGGTACAGAAGAGGTTATTTTATTAACGCTACCGCAGCTACAGCTGTATTTAAAAACAAAGTAGTCAATCGGATTTCGGTGGAAAATGAACAGTCTCTATTAATTTTAATAAATGGTTATTTATTTTATAAATATAATTTAACCAAACTTAACCTACGCTCGCTAACCTTGACTAATTAACAGCGTAATTTTTTGAGTATTTATTTAATAAATAATTTATTATTTAAATAATCAAAACACTCCTGTTAATTAGTCAAGGTTAGCGAGCGTAGGTTAAGTTTGGTTAAATTATATTTATAAAATAAATAAATATAAATAACCATTTATTAAAATTAATAAAGAGACTGTTTGAAACTATGTTAAACTCTATATCGGCCCATTTTCGGCGTTAATACATAAGTACCGTTATTTTTGCCAAATAAAAGTGTAAGGGTGTATTTAAAAACTAACGAAAAGTTTATTACAAAAATTAAGATTTCAATCTCCTTGTAAGTTGTTAGTTTGAAAATTCATTCTAATCGTAATAAAAATTGTTCATGAGAATAAAAAAAAAAATTATTAGACATCTGGTTTATTATTATATTATTTTGTTTTAATAAATAAAAAACATAACAAACAAAACATTGTAAAAAGAGATAACATATACTTTTTCAGCATTGAAAACCACACCAACATTGACATACTGATACTGTAAACTAACAAGCATAGCAAGGTAGCAGTTAGCAGCCTCTAACAAATCAATCAATAAAAAAATATGTCAATGTACTCAATATGAAAGAGAATATGGCCCTATTGAAAACATTAAGAGAAGAAACCAACACTTATTGCTATCTCGTTATTGCGTCGTCTGCTGACTGCTGTTCACAGGTTGTTTTGTTGCTTTTACAGATTCTATATTTAGAATTACATTTTGTAAAGAAAACTGTTACGCTGTACCAAATCTGTCATTAACTCGTACTTAATTTGAAAGTTTTTACAATTACAGTAGTAGTGGACAAATAAAAATAAACAGTGTTGCATACGGCGTCTTGATTAAAATGTTGCGATCCGACCCAAATGACCACTATGTTGCCTGTGGCGTCTTATCACAACTTGTACGCTTGTTCCTGAGTGTCTCGATAGGGAGAAGTATTTTTGCTGACGACGTAATTCGGGCAGTTCTTTTTGCCTATGTGATTAGGTAGCGTGTTTCTGAGGAACTGTCTGATTTTATGTTTTTACTTACTTGTACGATGTAAAGGAAGTATTGTGGTCGCGAATAATTTCAGATTTCAACGAAAATATCCATTTTGATTAGTTTCGGTGTGACATCTGCACGTATGTATTTCGCGTAATTCGGAAACGATTAGCCGTAGGATCTTGAAATTTTGGATTTAGGACTGTGTAACATCTAGTTGTGCACCTCCTTTTTTGATTGCAATCGACTGAACCAAAAGTGTCCAAAGAAGCCCAAAATGGATTTTGAACTTTTTTTAACTGCAGTAATAAGCCCTCGTTGAGAGCTTTTCAACGTATATGTCATGTGGTACTTACTTTCATTGGTTCCAGAGTTATAGGCAAATAAAATTTTAATTAATGAAATATTTGGATTTTACAAGGTAAGGGACACTGGTTCGAATCATGCTTCAGACATCTCCTTTTTTTAACTTTTTTTTTTTTAATTTAAATATATTGCTTTATTAATAATTATTAACCCCTGATTGTAAAAGAATTTTTACAATAAATAATTATTCAATAATAAGAATAAAACAAATATGAAAAAATTCAAAAGTTAATAGTGAAATAAAATTTTATGTACTTTTAAAAACGTGTATATGTAATTTAAAAGGCATACTTTATATCCAAATTCAATACAAATTTTGAATTGAATATTTTCTCGAACTTGAACAGAATCGAACTTCAACAAGGAATTAAGCTATATCACTTTCTTAATGTTTAATGCAGTTTTCATTTCATAAAAATAATTTTCAAAAACTTCTTGGTACCTGAAAAAATCATTCTCTTACATGATAACTGAATTATGTACAGCAAAATTAATGTTTTTTTTTTTTTCAGAATTCTCAAGAGGAACTATACGTGTAACTTGACCCTGGAGAATGACCAGCCCACATAACTGAAATTGTTTGACAGATTCTAGTTATGCGGTTGTCCAGGGCAGATTTCCAATGTAGACTTTCCCTTAAACATAGACAATCACAGATTTAGTGCCATTCATTATCGCAGATGCCTAAACAACAGTGAAGTAATCCCAACGCAGATAGCTAATTTACACTGTGTCAAAAAATATTATTTTCTACTTTTTCTGCCGTCTTTTTGGCAATAGTAAAACAACTTTAACTTTAGAACCTGGTAACTGTGATTGGAGACACATATCTGAGATATCACATGTCTGAACGTCCTTGGACATATGAGACCATTCCAATTTTGGGCTGAGTGCAGTAAGTGTCAGCAGTTAGGCAAAACAATCGAACATGGAAATTAAAGAATCATAGACAGTGAAACTGAATGATGGAAAAAAGCGTTCAAGCATACAGTGGTTATGCTAGAATTTCTCGCATCTCAAAATCTTGCACTTCATGGTAAAATGGACAAACTGTTTGCAAGAAACAGTAACTTTTTGAAAATGTTAGAGATTGTTGGGAAGTTTGACGTGATCTCGCTGAACATTTATAGTGTATGTCATCAAAAAAAATGTTTGTTCACTATATTGGGAAATAAAGCTGAAAATTAAATAAGTGGACTGCTCAGTTTAAGAATCTAACAATACATACCACAAGAGGTGCAAGAATGAACATATTATTCCATCATTTTGGCTTGTACCCCTGATGTCAGCCATACAGAACAGTTATCTTTGATTGTCCAGTATGTCACTTGTGAACCAGGAAAAGAACCTTGCATCCAAGTGCATTTCTTGGATTTTGTTCCAATGGAATGTTCAATTGGGGAGGCTCTTATTGAAACGATTTTAAACCAATTAGAATACTACAACTTGTCTTTGTGTAACAAGCATAGACAACACTACAATAATGGAACCAATATGAAGGAGAAACATGCTGGAGTGCAAAATAGAATCCTCAAGCATTTTTGTACCATGCAGTGCTCACGCTCTTAACTTGGTTTTCAACGACGCAGCACTTTCTTGAACTGAAGCTGTAAATTTCTTCAGAACAGTACAAGTATACAATTTTTTTTCTGTTTCAACCCAACGATGGTTTGTGTTAAAGATTCATGTGACCTCTTTGACAATAAAACCCCTAAGTGAAACTCGCCAGGAGAGTCAAATTGATGTGATAACTCCACTGATATACCAGGCTGGAGAAGTTTATGATGCCTTGTTTGAGCTTTCCAGTGATTCCAGAACAGATGCCTACAGCAAAAACACTGCACTAAGCTTAACTAAAAAAAATCAAGAATTTCAGGTTTGTCTGCTGTCTTCTGTTGTGGCATTCGGTTCTGTTCAGAATTAATCTAATCAGTAAACTGTTGCAAAAACAACAATTTGACATTTCAAATAGAACTCATTGACCTTGCGAAAACTTATTTTGAAGAAATGAGAAGTGACAAAGGATTTGAGATAGTTCTTGATGCTAGGGAAGTTGCTGAGACTTCAGAGATCGAACCATCCTTTGAAAGAGAGCCACAACTACGACCTAGAAAAATAAAAAGACAGTTTGACTATGAGTCTCATGATGAACCTCATCTTGATTCAAATGAAGCATTCAAGAGGAACATTTACTTTCTACATACTTGATAGAACGTTTTCTTCTTTGGGTGCAAGATTCACTCAACTTCATCAACAATACATTCTTGGTTTCATGTATGACTGGACGTGTGGAAAAAGAATTACTTTTGAAAAAGTGTGCCGACTTACAAATCGCACTAATGGACAGAAGTCATACCGACATAGACGTCTTTCAACTACCAAGAATTGTTGGTCATTATATCCATCTTACCGAAAGACTATCTAAGGGGACCAGTGAAAATATTAAGGTATTTAACATCTTAGTGTTTAAATGAAAACTTCAAACTTGTATGTACCCTCAGAATTGTCCTACTCTCCCAGTCACTGTTGCCTCAGGAGAACAAAGTTTTTCAAAACTTAAACTCATTAAGAACTACTTAAGATGAACAATGCCTCAAGAAGAGTTGGTTGGTTTGTCGTTGAGTTCCATAGAATATCAGATTCTCCGAAAGATTAATATAGATGAAATAATCAAAGATTTTGCTGAAAGAAAAGCACGTAAACTGTTACTGTAGTTCTAAGTTGGCCTACTATATGTTTGAATATTTTATAATATTATATTATAGATGTAAGTTAACTTTTACTTTTTAAAATAATTATAAAATTTTATATTAATATTAAGTTGTAAATTTTATTATTTATAAATTTTCAAGATCCAAAGTGTTCAAGTTATTTTTCTGAATTTTTTTACCAATATCAGTAATTGATTAACCAAGTGAATAAAAACTGCCAATAGTATTATAGATAATAGCTATGGGCACACTCTATAAATAAGATCGTCATCATTTGATTACTTTGTAAGTTTCTCTGTACTCAACAAGTAAAAATTCAGTACCAAATTGTGTATGAAAAAATAAATTTTTTTACTGTCCTAAAATAAGAAGTAACTATTATGTGTAAGTAATATTGCTGTTCTGAAATTAAGAATTAATTATTTCTTCGTGTTGGAAGGATATGTTGGAAAAGAGATAACAGTGTTGGGAACAAGAAAAAATATCTTGCACGGGTGAACATTTGGTCTTTAGCTGCCCCTGAAATATACAATACAAATAAATACATGGTCACTATTTTTTATTTAAAGAAGGTTGATTTTTAAGAAGTGAGGCAGCTCTCTTTGAACAGACATTTCAATTTAAAAATATAATTTAGCAAAAGTGAACAAGTTAAGTAAATTTTTTATTCACTTACTTCATATAGTACTTAGAATTTTGATTAGATTTATATTTTATTTTAAGTATTTAAAGATTTATTTTAAAACAAATTTAGTCATTAATGCCTAAGATTTTGTATTATATATTTGTAAATTTTTTCTTTAATTTCTTTTCCTGGATGCACAACGAAGTGTCGTTATCAGCCCCTGGACATGATATTTATTAACAATTAAAAATTAAATTAAAAACTAAAACCGCAGTTATATAACAACACAGCATAAAATGAAAACTGTGACGTGTGCTAAAATCAAAATAAAATCATACTTAGATATTACATTAATTATAATCTAAATTAAAAAAATTAATTTACTATATGTCATGTGTCAAATGGCATAAATAGATGAAACACTACAGAAAACTAAAATATTTGAATATAAACGAACGGCCTTTAGAAGATGTAAAACATTTGATAACATCGAATGTCATTACTACCTAAGATCCTGATATCGATTAATATGCAAGTTAGAGGACACCGAATCAAAGGTTGGATGATTTGGTTGCGTTTTAAAACAAGCTACGTAAGAGTAGATTATTTGATTTCATCTATTCCAAAGGGATGGCTCATTGCTGTCCACCAGTAAATTTACCACAGGGCTTGATGAATGATGGACATCATCAAGATCTTTAGAGCGGTAGCCCATGAAGACGAATAAGCTATGTATCCATGTCTAAGCAGGAACGAATCAGAGCTTAGTACAAGCGAAACTTGCATACTTGATCAGCACCCCAGTGAATATTAGATAGAACTTTCAGCACGTCTAGTATTTTTAAACATTTTACCTTCAGCTCCTTTAAATGTGTTAACCATGTTAGTCGTAGGTCAAACTATTTTTAAAAATCTGACGTGTGTGCATGCTTCAACTGGTTCAACAGATGAAGAAACAGATAAGGGTTAATATGTTCCTCAAGCATTTTGTTCTCAAGCATGAGAGAACAAATTGTGTAATAAATTTACTCACTTTTCCAATTTTACAGTCACATTTTTATGTAGTTACAAGAGATAAATATTAAAAATTAAAAAAAACATAACTGCCAAAAATATATTGCTGACAAACACTGCTCTTAAATATAGCATAATTAAAGAGCATGCAGATGACAATTTTAAATGTAGTAAAATTTTTTTGTAGTCCAAATTTTTTAAATATATTTAAACATATTTATTATATATATATATATATATATATATATATATATATATACATACATACATACATATTTATGTAGCTTATGACACTCCTGGTAACGTAAGGATTCCAATGTAAAGTCACACATCTAAGTCAGTTCAGCCAATGAGCTGCTACAGTGGAACAAACATACATACATCCTAGATTCATTACACCCTTTTTAGGCAGTCATGTAAAAATATCTGTAGTTTTTTATGCAGCTTTTTAAATACTGCTTTATCAATGATAAGTGTTGAAAATCCAATTACAGATATTAATGAAATTATATTAGAAAGCACTAGGAATTTATAAAATCAGTATGTTTAACAGAAGCTGATGTGTAACATTGACCCCTTGCTTTGTTAAAATACAAGTAGCTTATTTGAGACACAGAATAATTATTTAAAACATAGTAGCCCATTTTCAGTATTTAATGTTCTAAAGTAATAATCATAAAAATATGTTATGCCACTTTCATAAAGATGAAGTAATTCTCATACCAGCAACAAAGTTAAACCTTACTTCTTGAAATTTTCTGGAGGAGCATTATGAAACTACTTTTATTGTTTATTTTTCCAGCTGCAAAATGATCAAACTATTAGTCATCATGCTGTGGAACAGACTACATAGCATTGGCAATGAGGGAAATCATCATTACTCATGTCTGTACAAGCCTTCTTAAGAGTCATGTTTATGCATTATTACTAGTCATTGCTAAACAGACCTATACAGGTATTGAAGGCACTGAAACTGAAAAGATGGAATGGAATAGATTATAATTGTCATCTGGCTCATAGCCAGCGAAGATCTTTGCTTCCATTATATTTTAATGTATGTATTTTCCCATTGTAAAAATACCATCCAGATCTGGTTTTTACTTAGTTTTGGTTAGTTGAAGTTCAAAGCAGCATAAAGGTGATTTTACCTTGAGACTAAGGCAGTGAGGAAGTATAACTAAAGAATTGAGATTGTACAAGAATTTCGTAGATGCTCTTGAACTTTCACCACCCTCTCAATTGACAAGGGATTCATAACAATATCATATCTAAATCTGAATTATTTATTTTTGAAATTTTTTATGTTAATAAGAACCTTATTTAGCCATGATCTTCCTCGAGGTAAAAATGTTCAGTCAAATTCTTCTATGCCTTCACCACTACACATACATTGCCTGGAATAGCAGTTTTTCCCAGTTTCATCAAGCTTTCCATCTATTTTTTTTTTTAAATGGTTCAAGAAAATTTTCTGAAAGCATCATAATGTAGCTGGAATGATTTTTAGATGAGCCTTCATGACATTTCTTCAAAGAATTTGTGTTTTTTTTAACATAGGATTATTTGAAAATTACTATATCTTATCAGCTTGGGTTCTCATGATGTGACAGTAAAGTATCAGCTAGCAGAGAGTACAATACCTTCATGTCCAACAATCACTGCAATAACAGTGTAATATTTGTGCCTCTTTTAATTGTGTACTGCTATAATGTTAAAATAATCTATATCTTTGTTGATAAAAAGTTAATAAAAATCAATGGTTAGCTGCATATAGACAGATTTAAAAATAAATTTAAATGTTAATATATATTTAAAAAAAATAGAAACTGAACAAAATGGATATCAATGGGAATAATTAATTATAAGTTAAATGTCTAACTCAGTCTCATCCTTGAAAATCCAATTCCAGGTGACATAATATATCTTTCAACATATAATGTTTCCTAATAGTTACAGTTAGTCCTAGATTGGGAACCTTGGAGAGCGGAATCAAAGCAGTAAAATGAGGTAAGGCAAAAAAAAAAATATTTCTAAATCCTGGTCGCAGAGTTCTTTCTGCAAAGCTTACCTATTTTGTTTTCATAGTTTGTGTTCTCTTATCAGAAGCGAGTGCTTACAATTATGCTTACAATCTAAAAAACAATAACTTGCTATAATAAGTAAAAAGTAGCAACTATTTCCCTTATAATAATATTAAAATAGTACAAATCACAATTAATTTATAAGTAGCGGTTTTTTGTACTTTAATTCTGTCCCGTCATATTGCTTACATCCATTATTACCACGAGTAAGTATTAGTCATGAAAGTAATACTGAATGTGCATTTAATTTACAGAACATATAGTTTACAGACATCATTTTCGTAGTTCATATAATACCCGTATATCTTTTACAACTACCATGTGACGCTAACACTTTACGTTTTGATCTTTTAGGTATTTGTGAGTTAAATTCTTTTTGTCTTCTATCAGTTATTTTCTATAAAACTGTAAGTACTTTCCCAACCTTAAAGTATTATTTTTTCTTTTTATGGGAATAAGTTGGAGCTTTTGTTATTTTATTGGTTAGGTTCGTTAAGTGGTGTGTTTTGACTGATATAATTCAATATTTTGACGTTTTAGTTACAAAATATTAAGAAATGGATGAAGATATTAGGTATACGGCATTTCTACAATTACATAAACCCCAACTTGTTTTGTCGGCTGTGCCAGAACGTTTTTGGAAAATTCTATATAAAAAGTTAAACGAACATATATTCGACGCAAATGAAGCGTTTGCCTTGATGAAAATGGAATCAGAAGAAGAAGAAGACGAAGTTAAAAATATATCTAATTATGAAAATCAAGATGAAGATACATATAAAAATTATTCACCAACATTAAAAGTATTTGTAAGCTGTGAAAATGGTGTATTGAAAAACGATGAAAACAATATCTATCTTATTGATCATGCATGGACTTATACCCCAAAGGAAGCAAAACAGCATTTATTAAAAGTTCCGGGATTATTAGATAGAATGTGTAATTTAATGGGAATAGATCAATCAGGAAATGAGGTCGATGAAGTCTATAATGAAATGTGGAAATATAATCAGACTTATAGTATTTCTTCAGGAAAAAATGTTGAAGATAGGTTACCTGTGTGGTACATAATGGATGAATTTGGATCTGCTATTCAGCATTGTGATGATCCTAATTTTCGTGTCGTACCATTTGCATTTGCATCAGAAGGCATTACATATTCTATAATGTTTCCAGTTAAAGATGTTTTTAAAGATGAGGAAGTTACAAGAGATTATGTTGAAGGTTTTTCTGATCCATTGATGAGAAAATCATTATTATTACCATGGTTCCCGGCAGATTTTAGGCACATATCTTTTATTCCTCCTGAACCATTAGAGGCATACTTCACAAGTGGTCATTTAAATGAAACACTTCCAGGCTTAACAATTTTGTCAAAGAAATTTGCCTTTCAGGATAAAAGTATTTTAAAAGTTTACTCTGACTATGAATTTATTAATAATTACCTAACTGATAAAAGATTTCAGATAGTAAATGATGAGAAAGAAGCCGATATTCTTTGGTATACAAGTCATTTCACTGACTTCAATGAGTTAAGCATAACTCATCCTGAGAAATATATAAATCAGTTTCCATATGAATTTGTGATTACTGTAAAAGATTTATTAGCTATCATTTGCAGGCGTTCATGTAAAGATGAAGAAAAATATGATAATGAGACATTAGAAATTTTACCATCTTGGTTACCTGAAACCTTTAACTTAAATACTGAATTACCACAATTTATTAGTTATTTTCAATGGAGAAAAGATAAACAGTTAGATAATCATTGGATATGTAAGCCCTGGAACCTTGCAAGAGGATTAGATACATATATTACTAATAATGTAAATTTTATTATTAGACTACCAAATAGTGGCCCAAAAATTGCTCAAAAATATATACATAATCCTATTCTATTCTACAGAGAAGATGTTGAAGGTTCTGGCTTAGTAAAATTTGATATTCGTTATGTACTTCTGTTAAAATCTGTAAAACCATTAGAAGCTTACACATATAAAAATTTCTTTCTTCGTTTTGCAAATAAATCATTTGAATTAAATGATTTTGATATCTATGAAAAACATTTTACGGTTATGAATTATGGAGAAAGTACACCGTTACATAGATTGTTGTGTAATGATTTTATAAAACAATTTGAAAAGCAATATCCATCTGTTGAATGGAAATCAATTGAAGAAAAAATATTTAAAATGTTCAGGGAAATGTTTGAAGCTGCAGTTGAAAGAGAGCCACCTTGCGGAATTGGAGAAAGCCCACAGTCTCGTGCGCTCTATGCTGCTGATTTAATGCTTTCCTATTCTTCAAATAATATTGAAATAGAACCAAAATTATTAGAAATAAACTGGATTCCAGATTGTGAGAGAGCATGTTTATATTATAATGAATTTTACAATGATATATTTTCTTTACTTTTTCTGAATGAAACTAAAAATGTATTTCATAAATTATAATTTTTTTTCTATTGGGCCTTTATGTTAGCATTTATAATATGAATTAATGTATAAAATCATAAAATATAAAACAGAATTTGAATCCACCACTTATGTAATAATATAATGCGCATTTTAAAAATATATGAGTTATCTATTAATTGTCTTTTTTTTTTTAAATTATCTCATTGAAATTTTATGAATATAAAAGTACTTTTATGCACAATAAAAGTCTAAAATTTTATAAAAGTACAAAAGTACTTTTCTTTACAAACTGTATGTTTGTAAAAAGTAAAATTTTTAGCTTTAATCAAATGTTAATTATCTGACTCGATAGTAATTTTTGGTCTTAGTGGCCACTAATTTGGATGAAATATAGCACATTACTTTCTGATTAAGGACATTGACACCATTTAATTAGTTGACTTCATTACATTAGTATATCACTTTGGTTATATATATATATATAGTCAATTTCATTCAGTAGTAGGGAACAACAAAAGTAATTTTTTTCAAGGTCACCAAGGTTCTCTTGTCTAAAAATTTACTTGCTTTAGAAATATACTGTATCTTTAAAAAATGAAATATTACACTCGTCATTTACAGAAAATCATAAAATCTCTACAGAATAAATACTGGTTAACTTTTCCAACAAAACTAGGAAAATTATGCAACTCTTACCATTTTTAAAAATATTTTTTAGTATAATAATGCTAAAAGATCACAGATTTGTAAATTATATTCATATGTATTAACTTAAATTTTCTGTAAATAAATGGTACTTATTTTATTTAGTTATATCATTATCATCATATACTTATCTGCTTTGAAGCAGGACCCTTACATCATATTTACTTTCATTGTTTTCTTTTCTATTCTTGATATTTTCTCTGCTTTGTACCTTCTATCAAAGTTATATAATTATGAGGAAAAAACATATGTTTAATATCCTGTGTTTTATAAAATAACAAAAATCATGATTCACTTTTTAAATATCCTCTCGAATATGCTTACAGAAACTCTTTTCAAGACTATAACCTAGTTTCTTACTTCTACAATTATGAAGTGGTTAAGAAACTTATTTTGCATGTGGTCAAATAGTTTATTTGAACTGTGTTAACTTGTTTTGATTTTTTTTAATTTAGTGTTTATAAATTTTGAGTTATTCAAGTATGTTGAGATCTTGATTTGTATGTGCTATCATATTGACCAACTTCATCCAGATCTTTTTCACCATCTGCTGCCTGTCATAAGAGAGCCAATTGGCACGCTATTCTCAGGGTGTCTTGGCTGGGGTTGCTTTCTGACTTGTTCAAAGTGACCTTTGGTGAGGGTGCTCTTAAAACCTAGAAAGGATCCTAGTGAGCTTTGGCAGTTATCGATCCTTCAGCTACTTGCCAGTTCTCGGGTAAGTTACTTGAAAGGCTGGTTGTGGAACTGCTCTGGGAAAACAGTGATGTGAACAATTTTCTAAATCGAGACCAATATGGTTTCATGGAAGAGGTTGGCACCATAAATATGTTATGGATAAGTGTCAGTGTGGTAAATTTACTATTTATTTTAAATGTGTGCTACTCACTTTTGAAATTTATTTTAAATGTGATGTCAGAGTAGTTGAATGGTTTTATGTTCATATTCTGTAATGAACTGTAAGTTGTGGTGTAGTTTATGGATGAATTAATACATAATATTAATACATAATTAACAATAATTCATGTATAATACATAAATATCACGAACACACTCACATAATATAAAATATTTTAAAAGTAAACTCCTTATTCATGATGATGAAATATATTCTGATGATGACAAACTAAATTGGGTTTCCCCAATTTTTTTTTAAAAAAAGGATTCTAGAATATTGCTAATGAAATACTGAATCTTTTATGATTGGAAGATCTTCATTGGGCTATGATGCAAGAAGTATTAAAACTAAATAAGCTAGTACTAAAAATTAAAATCTTTCTTGTAACAATTTGTCCATTTAATTGGGTGGCAAGTATTTCTTTATGTGTTTCTTCATTTTTTTCAAAGAAAATGGTTTGAAAAGCTACTCCATATCCTATGTATGGAGTAGTTTCAGCCTTCCATCTAGATGATCCTGCATTTAAATCTGTCAGGATTTGTATTTTTCTACCTCTACAAAATTTTCACAACTTACTCCCACTAAAAATCTTTGAGCTTTTGAGATAAATAACATAAAAAAATATATGTATGTGTGTATTAATTTATCACATACTTCTACATGATTGTTTTTTTTTTAGTATAGTAAAAACGTTATGGAGTTAGTGAAAAAAAAAAAATTAGAAATTATACATTTTATAATAATGTTAAATATACACCAAATATATCTATAGAGTAATTGTCTACTGAGTAATAATCTACTGTAATACTAGTTTCCAAACATTTTATTTTATGACAAAATAGCTCAAATATTAACTTATTTTCATTTCATCATAACTTATGAAATCATTTGTTTACCTATTTATATAAAATAAAAAGTTTTGATTCTCCCAGAATGAAAAATCATGTGAACACCACATGTGGTGGTAATTCAATTGTTTCCCAGTATACACTATACATTCAGGCAAAGTTTGACTGAGGTAGCCTTTAATTTGACCATAGTGAGATGCTCAATCTTGCTGATAAACATAGGAATGACAGATGTCAAACACAAGAGTTCTTTAATACACCATAAAAACAATATAACATCCCAAGATGTAAGAGTGTGACACCTGTTATTCTTCTGTCAAAGAAATAAGGTCTGAGCACTCCCTTTTTTTATGATCCGTTGCCAAGCATGAACTCCGGATATGTTAAGTTCCTTCGTGACTAGATGAATAGTATCATTAGACCAAGAAACATAGTTTTTACAGTTTACTAAGCTATCCAGTTTGAAGCAAGCTTCATCAGACCATATCACTGAGGATCTCTTTCACAACAAATAATTCCTCAAAAAATTCCATTCTTGTTAAAATCTTTCACAAAGTGAATTTAGTATTCTTGCTTCAATAAAACTTATAATTTTAGAAACTTATATCTTTTAACTTTAATTTTTTCTCTTTCAATCAATAAATATTAATATATTAAATATTTATCAATATTAATTAATTATTAATAAGATCTCTGCTTATGTCACCACAAGTTGTTTGGGTTCAAAAATTCAATTAGTACTTAATCTACCTGATCGTAAGGCATCATCAGTGCCTCAAGCATGTTCAAATTTTTTATTCAATGTTTGCAAAGTTGAAAAAGTGGGTAATAGAGAATTAGGAGATCTTGTGTGAGTTCATATACTGCAGCATTATCAGTATTATTTTTCTACAAACAAGCAAAAAAAAATTATTTTGTGTTCTTAAATATTACTCACGATACACATAAGCAGAACTATTTCAAAGCTGAAGTTTCCCATCTATTACAGAATTTAAATCTGCATATAAGGGAAAACTGACATTTAGCTCAATATGCAATGTTAATGATTATTTATGTACTTTTTACATCAGCTATTTTACTGTTTAACGCACATCTCTAGTTATTTCTGTTCTGATATATTTTGTTATATCCTATAAATACGTTTGTTATATGTATTCTAACAGTAGATCTCTTTGTAAAAGTTATGTATTATACATTTTTTTACCTTAATTTATAAATTAACTGGATGCCTTAACTACCCATATAGTTCATCTACTAAGAATATACTATATATTTCTTTCAAGATGAAGTCTTGTCCTTTTTTTGTACTGCCCTGCTTGTAGTATTTTTCCTAAATCATCCTTTCTTTTTAATTTTTACTGTCTAAGAAAATTCTTCCATCTATGATACATATCATTCATTTATCTTTCTGTTGCTGTAACAGCCTCCTTTCCAGTCATATCTCAATATAATTGCCCCAGCGAATCTATGAGCTTGCGATGTCAGTGCTGACATCTCATTATATTGTTGTTTTCCTAAACATTATTTTTGTGCGTAATTATTTTTTTATTTCATTTTTCGATTTATTAACAATACATTTATGTTGTTGTGTTCAAATCTTTCCACTTGAGTTGATTATATGTATAAATATGCTTAATGTCTCAATCTTGTAAACAATAACAGTTCCTTAACCAATGTCTGATTAGTATTATCTACAGGTCTATAAAATTTTGTCTTGTCTTTGTAAATGATGTCTTTCTTTACGATTGTATTTAGATTCGTCATTCATAGTACATAATGTGTGTATAAAGAAATAAACTTTAATCTAGTTTATATCGTGTTCAGTGAAAGTATTCGGATAGTGTTTTTGTTCAATCATATTTTATAATTACTCATTGTTTTTTGCAAATATTTTGTAATATATTATTTTTTGTTTTATTTTTGTTCGTGTGTTATTAGTTCAGTTTGTTATGGCAGAATTTAAGTCTGTAGTTAAGAAAAAAAAACTTAGGACATGAAGTTATCAAATTATCAAGCATGTGAAATTATCAATAATGTTTATGATTTTATGAAAAAAGAAGTTCTAATAGTAGGTAACTAACTGATGACAAACATATAATTGGCATTCAAAAATGCAAATAAAGAACTGCTGCTGCTACTGGTGGGATATCAAGAACACAAGTTCAAAAACTCAGAAGAAAAAAACATGATTCTTCAATCAACATCCCAACATGTTCTTTCAGCGTGCTGAAAAAGTATAAACGATATTCAAAACCTGTCAGTAGACTGGACAGTTTTGATTTAGGTGTAGTTAAAAGAACAGTTAATGAGTTTCAATCAAAGAAGAATGAATTACTTAATGTAAAAAAATAAGGCAAAAACTTCAGTCATCTACTGATTTTAAAGGCAGTGAATCAAATTTAGCTGTTATTTTAAAGGAGTTAGGTTTGAAATGGCGTAAAACTGAAAATAAAAGAAAACTTTTAAATGAGAAATCCGATATCAGGTGGAAGAGAATTGAATACTTGCAGACAGTGACTAAATACAGACAAACAATGCTACAGTTGTTTATTTGGATAAAACGTATGTTTTAAGTTCGCATTGTTTGACAAAGTCATGGTCTGATGGTATTGTTGAGGTACTTCATGAGCCGATTAATAAAGGTGATCGTTTAATAGTAATTCATGCTTGAGGAGAAATCAGTTTTATTTCAAATGCATTACTAACTTGGAAAGCCAGTTTGAAAAGTGGCGACTACCATACAGACAATTGTATGAATACACACAATTTCTTGAAATGGGTGCATGAAAAATTGATTCCAAATCTTCCACCAATGGCAGTAGTAGTTGTTGGTAACGCCCCTTATTGCAATTCAGGTATTGATAAAGCGCCAAATTCTAACTCCATAAGAAAAGATATGAGTTAAGAAATGTGGCTGGGGAAAACAGCTATTCTGTGTAGTTCAAAAATGCTGATACCAGTTATATGAAGTACAATAATATCACTTGGATGAACTTTTGAAAAAAACATGGGCATCATGTTCTTAGACTCCCACCATAACATCCTGAATTGAATCCGATCGAGATGGTATGGTCAGCCATAAAAAGACATGTGGTGTGTCATAACAACATTTTCTTTCACAAATGTTGAAAAATTAACTACAGAGAAAATTAATTCCTTGAATGAAGGATTTATCTTAATCATCTTCTTTCCTATTATGAACCCTATTGTGAAAAAGTAAAAAAAAATATTGAAAAAGAGTATGAAAAACTGGAACCACTGATAAGATGAAATGACAGAATTTTATATTATACATATTGACTCTAATAGTGAAAATGACAGTAGTGAAAATGAAACATGACAACTTACTAGAAGTTTGAATTAGATGCATGAAGAAAATTCAATTAAGTTTTTGTTTATTATTAAAAATTAATTTATTACAAATAAATGTTATAAAAGAATTAATTATGCATTGTTTATAATTAGTAAATGTAAATAGTTATTACTGCGTACAGTGTGATAAGTAATTCTTCGATTTAATACACAGAGTTGATGTTTTCAAGCAGAGTAGTAATACGCAGTCTGCTCCATAAGCTCATACATTGGCTGGGCCTTTCTTTCTTTCTTTTTTCTTGTTTAGCCTCCGGTAACTACCGTTAAGATAATTCTTCAGAGGATGAATGAGGATGATATGTATGAGTGTAAATGCAGTGTAGTCTTGTACATTCTCAGTTCGACCATTCCTGAGATGTGCGGTTAATTGAAACCCAACCACCAAAGAACACCGGTATCCACGATCTAGTATTCAAATCCGTGTAAAAATAACTGGCTTTACTAGGACTTGAACACTGTAACTCTCGACTTCCAAATCAGCTGATTTGGAAAGATGCGTTAACCACTAGACCAACCCGGTGGGATACATTGGCTGGGCCTTTCTTTTTCTTTCTTTTCCTGTTTAGCCTGCGGTAACTACCGTTAAGATAATTCTTCAGAGGATGATATGTATGAGTGTAAATGCAGTGTAGTCTTGTACATTCTCAGTTTGACCATTCCTGAGATGTGCGGTTAATTGAAACCCAACTACCAAAGAACACCGGTATCCATGATCTAGCATTCAAATCCGTGTAAAAATAACTGGCTTTACTAGGACTTGAACGCTGTAACTCTCGACTTCCAAATCAGCTGATTTGGGAAGACGCGTTAACCACTAGACCAATCCGGTGGGTTACATTGGCTGGGCCTAGTATATATTTATATTACTCTTATTTGATTAAAAAAAATTAAATTTCTCTCAGTATTTCTCTGCCATTCAGTATCTTTTTATTATTATATTATTATTTCATTCTCAGCTTTCGCTTTGAATTTTTTTTTTACTGCTTCCTTTTCCTATGTTTGTATATACAGAGTGTTTCTAAAATGGTTGGCTGGCTTTACTTTTTCGGGTTCACTTATAAAACTAAACAAAAAATATCCTTAGGAAAAACGGCAATTCTTCTTCATTTTTCCACTATCTGCCATTTTGTTCGTTTTATATAAAAAATTATATATGAAGTCTGGATAAAGCAATCACATTAATATTTGGTAAGCATCTTTGTAATAAAGTTTTAAGATTAGCAAAAATTCAGGTCTTAAATACCTTCGCAAATTACAAAATGGTGACTGTGTTCATTTTTCAAGCCGCTATGTCTCCATAAATATAAGTTTATCAAACTGTTTGTTATTTGTTGAAATGTTAAATCTTTTATTTTGAACAAAATGACATTTTATTTTTGAAATTCGCTTTACAAATAGCCGAGTTATGACAGAAAATTGGTGTTGTAATTTTGTGTCCGTTTTCATGTCCTCCATGTTACAATCAGCTTGATTACATATTTATTGTTAATTCTAGTATCGTAAATTAGTATCAAATTAATATTTTTCTCGTAATAAAATTTAATATTACATAAAAAAACAAATGATATTAATTTTTCACTTTTGAATAATTTTACACAACGACTATTACTGCTTATCATATTAACAATGTAAAAATGAAGCTTCTTGCAACAGGAATGGTGTTCAAAACTATCACAACCAGAATATTTGAGTGACAAGAATCCTCATGGTATGTTCCGAAGAAGCCATCAACTAAGATTTTCACTGAACATATGGGCAGGTATTTTTAATGACTTCTTTCAGGTCCTGTTATTCTGCCAAATCATTTAAATGGAGAAAAAATTATCTTGCTCATTTGACAGAAAATCTTCCACATTTTTTGGAAGACCTACCTCAACAGTTAAGAGGGAATATGTGGTTTCACCACAGCGGAGCTCCAGCACATTTCAGTCAGTTTGTATCAGATTTCGTGCATGAAACTTACCATGAAAAATGGATACGTCGCGGAAGGCCAGTGCCCTGGCCTGCCTGATTACCTGACTTAAAACGGTTTTGACTTCTACCTGTAGGGCCATTTGAAACATATTGTTTATTCAACTCCAATACTCAACATTGAGGATCTTCTTCAAAATGAATTTCAAAAAATTAGGAATACTCCCAGAATTTTTGAACGGTTAAGACAATCTTTCAGAAAACAACTTTAGACTTGTATAACTTCTAATGTTGGACACTTTGAACATCTCTTATAACTTTTAACAATTGTTAACTGACTTTAAAAAAAAGTATCACAGGTAGTTTTATTTTTTTAATTATTATTTTATATTTTTTAGTTATTCTATTATTGTGAGAAAATTATTACTTAATTTGACACTAATTTACAATACTAGTATTAAGGATAAATAAAGACAATTAATATTTAATCGAATTGAACGTAAAGTGGACATGAAAACAGACACAAATTTACATTAATTATCTGCCATAACTAGGCTATTTGTTAATCGATTTTATGTCATTTTGTTCAAAATAAAAGGGTTAATATTTTAGCATACATTCATACATTTTGATAAAACTTATATTTATGTAGATACGATGGATTGAAAAATAACATGGGCACCATTTTGTAATTTGCGAAGGTGATTCAGTCCTGATTTTTGTTAATTTTGAAACTTTATTACAAAGACGCTTACCAAATATTATTGTGATTCCTCTATCCAAACTTGAGATATAAATTTTTATATAAAAATAAAAAAATGGCGGACAGTGGGAGAACAAAGGAGAAGTTGCCATTTATCCTAAGGATATTTTTTGTTTAGCTTTAAAAGTAGAATCCGAAAAAGTATAGCCAACAACCATTTTAGAAATATTTTGTATATATATAAAACTATAAATAAATATAAAAACTACACCGACAGAGTGCTTCAAGAGCCATAGACAGATACAATCCTTTGGGAGATTAATAACACCTAAATTCAGGATAAAACAGCATCTAAATATTAAATAATAATAATAAATGATTTTGTATGACATTTAAAACTTTGCGACAAATTAGTTTCCTCATAATAGAGCCAGTTGAAAATAACCTGTGAAAGGGTATAGGCTGACTGCCTTAGGGAAAACAATTGCTCCAAAATCATTGAGATACACAACTCTCAATGTTCATAGCTAGATCCCAATTGAAAGTCAATATAGTGACTTTCAATTATGTATATACCACAAATTAAATTTCAGTAAATCTTTATTTGACTACTTTGTCAGAGTGTACAAAGCAAGTGTAAACCATACTGCAATGTCTGAATTTTAGAAATTAATTATCTTATTTCTGAAATAAAAAATATTGATGCTATTCTTTTAACCGATATCCTGTTAAACTATTAATAATTTAAGAATGTAACTTTTAAGCTCATATGTTGTTTCCAAAAATATTGTTCATTATTGGCCATAATGCTATATTTTTAGGACACTTATTCTTTGTTCAATAAATTCCTAATTTACATAATATGTAGGGTTAAGGAATTATGGGTACCCTTAAATAATTTTTTAACAGTATACATAAAAAAATTATATTTAGCAAATGTTCCTACCTTGAGAAACAGTTTATATTCTCATATGGGAACCCAATTCTCTAAACTTTTTTGGGGAAGAAACTCAAAACTTTTAAATGGAAAATTTAGGATTTACATTATTTTAAAGGACATTAAAAAAAAAAATTGTTTTTATCAGATAAAATCCCAGAATTACAGAGAATGTTCACAACACCCATTTAATTAGCAAAATTTCAACTGGCTTTTGATAACACAGTTTTACTAAAACAGGGAAGGAAAAGACAGCTTATATCTCTAAACAGCTTATATTTCTACTCCAACAGTGATCCCAGAATTAAGTTTTATCATCTTCACCAAAGTGGTCTTACATTATAGGAAATGCCTTTTTTTGTGAAAATAAAATACTTCTTTGGCTTAGTTGAATTCTATTTCTGTCCGGGTCATCACGGAGTCTCCTGCGGTTCAGAAACTTGAGGTTAAAGTCGATTTGAGGTAGATATTAAAGTCTTACATATCATCCTCATTCATCCTCTGAAGTATTATCTGAATGGTAGTTATCGGAGGCTAAAACAGGAAAAAGAAGAAGAGAGAGGAGGACTTCTTCCTAGACTGTAGGGTTGATGACACTGTGGACCATGACCTTTATGTTTGTCCCTGGTATGAGGCTGAACATACCAGAGTTGTTAGGGAGCTTAAGAGATTAAACTCCTTTCTTGATCTGTGGGTCAGTTGGAAGATTCACAGTGAATGGAGTACAGCGGCTGACTTCCTCAGTTTCCTTCACTGAGCAGATCAGCTGAAGGGTGTGAGTAGAGTAGTACCCCAGGTGGCTAGGGATCGCCTGGACAGTTGAATGGCCGGAGATAGGAGTGTTGCCATTGAGCCATGGTTATTTGAAATATGTTATGATAATAAGTATCCTGCTGTCGGCAGGATGATGACTTCACTACCAAGGGTATGATTATCTTTGCAGCCGAGAGGTGTACTGCCGTTTTGACAAGAGTGGTTAATAAATGAGTGAAGTATCACTGTTGGCGGGATGGTGAGTGCACTGCCAAAGCATGCATGTTTGTCCATGCAGCTATGAGGTATAGCACCATTTTGACGATGGTAGTTTTATGTGATAAAGTAAACACACGAAATAGATGTAGTAAACAAACAAATGTCACATGGAACACTGTGATGAAGCTGAGTAGGAGTAAGAGGTCTGCTCTCTTCTCCCTAGTAGGCCAAACCAAAGTCCATAGTTTGCAAATTTATTATGGGCTTAAATTATCAAAGTTGAGATCACTAAGGAAACTAGGTCTAAATTTTGTTGCGAACATTTTCTTGTGGTGTGTTTTATAATCACTGAAATAGGCTCGTATCTTATGAGGCATTTACAGTCACTTATAGCTTGTTAAATTTAGAACTAGGCATGGGTTCTGTGCTTCTGCGAACTCAGTTAGCTAGTTCAGAAGGCAACGAAGTAGGACAGTCAAGATGTCCAAAAGAAGTCTACAGCGAAGGCTGAGTCAAAATTCACCGATGTAAGTGTCTACAGAGGCAATTACATCAGTGGCACCCCAACTGAGGCCAGGCTTATTACCGTGATGTGTAATCAGTTAGATGGTCAAAAAACGACCTCTTAAAGCCAATCAGGGCTAACAATGATGGGGGATTGGTGAGGCGACTAGAATCATCACAAGGTGGGTGTCTTTCCCTACAGGGGTTTGGATGTACGTTAAAACATTATTAACATTTAATTTTCAATGTATTTTTTTTTGTACTACTGAGCCAATTTTGAAAAATTATTTCACTTTTAAAGGATTTGGCTGTGTAGAAGTTGCTTCATTCTTAGTTTACTCACCAGATTTTGTTCTATTTTTGTACCTTTTCATTTTTTATTTATTCATTAAGCTGCTATGTGTCCCAACACCAAATTAAAATTAATTTTTAAGAAATTTTGTGGTATGTGAAAAATGCAAAGATTTGAGCTCAGGACACTTTCTAAACGAAAGGCCTAGGACCTAGGCCTTGGGTGGGTTTGTACAGTAGAACTTACACATTGCTCTGATAGTCATATTTAACAGATAGTTATTAACAAAATAACACATTTTCTTACATATTTAATAATTTAATTAGTCAGTTTTAGTTCTAATACAATAAAAGATAACAAAATGTTTGTACAGCACCATACGCAATACTTAAATTCATAATTTTACTTTATATTGATTAAATGAAAACCAGTTCATTTTTCACAATCTTTATCATCATCATCATCATCACCATCATCCTTGCTTTCCATTTTCAATGTTTTCTTTTTGGGATCACCTGTTCGATGGAGAGTGTCTGGAATCATATCTGGTTCCTTTTTCTTATCCAGTCCAGCTAGTAATAATTTCAACTGTGCTATTGCCTTACCAGGATTCAGTCCCTAAAAAAGTTTAAAATTGTTAATTAGCTAAAATAAAGTAAAGTATTATTAATTATTCAAGTTCTTTTTGTTTGTGTTTATGTTGTTCTTAAATTTAAAACAAAAACTTAACAAAATGTTTTCACTTAAACAAACTGTGTAACCTATTGTGTACAATAATTTCTGAGTAATCTTTACTAAATTTTGGAATTTTTGTTTTATAGTTATTTTTATTACTTATAATTTTTTTACCTTGGGGCAAGTGCGAGTACAGTTCATTATGGTACAACATCTGTATAAAGAATAAGCATCTTTAAGCATATTTAATCTTTCTGTTGTTGCTTGATCTCTCGTGTCAACAACCCACCTATAGACCTGAAATCAAGATAAGATAACTAATTGTTAATTGATTTCATAATTATTTTATTCTATTATCTCTAAGTTTTTATTAATAGATTAGTTAATATTAATCTATTAATAAGTAGATTTGATAAACAATCAAATAATTTTTTTTTGTATTTGTAAACGTAATATTTTCTAGTATATTTAATTTTATCATCTTTATGGATCCCACAAAAGTACTTTCATGGTAAAATGAAGACAGTGTTTGATGGAAACACTCATATAAAAACTGCAACAGATAGCAGCACTCATAATAAATTAATTCACAATTTCATTATTTTAGTATTTTTAATATGCAGTTTAATTAAATATTTCAATCATGACTGAGGATGCAGAATCCTGTGAAAGAACTTCTGTGGTAAAACTTAAGATATGTCTTACCTCAATGGTCTGTGCTGGGTGGTTTATATTAATAGAACATAATATTATATATATCCTATTTATTTATATATAGAATGATTCAGGAGTAATGGAAAATAAACTAATTCTAGAGCTTGAAATAAGAAAAAAGTTCCTACAACCATATGTCCGAAAATATCTTTTTATCAAGTTATGGCTAGCAAATCATTTTGCCTGGATTTCAATTTCCCTGGTGAAATGAGGTCATACTGAAATTTTTAAGGTGTTATAAGGAGTAAAAATGTAATGGTTTCTAGTGTGTTTTGATCTGAAAATTCAAATAAAGTAGTTCTCATTACTGTATCTCCCGTAAAATTTTTATGATATTTAATTAGAACAGAAAAAATCAATGATGGAACAATTTTTTTTTTAGGGTTTGAAGTTTAATGACTTGTGTAAATTATATCATCAAAACTAGTAGTGAATTTAATTCTGAGAAAATTGATGTAATTAAGTTTATGAGAAACAAAAAAAAAATTATTTTTATTTTAAAAGAAAAACTTAACAGAAAGATGTCAGAAAAAATTAATTTGTAAAACTTAAAAATGATGTTCTTATTACAATAGATTTAGACTTTACAAAAATTAAAATGCTTTTAATTTACTTTTTAAAAAAAAATCTCTCTGTGGATTATACTGTATTAATTTACAATAAATGTGTGAAAATTCCACCATTGATATCGATGCATTTTTTCAACTCATTTCGCTATATTTTCTACCACCACGTAATGATATATTTGCTTTCCTTGATGAACAGCATTGAGAATGCCAGCACTCAGTTGATCAGTTCATGTGCCATCCCCATAAACAGTAGTCTAAGAGAGTTAGGTCGGGGTGTTCTAGGTAGCCAGTTTACCGATTCTCTACTTCCAATCCATTTACCAGTAAATATTTCATCTAAGAATTGTCATACTTCATTCGTGAAATCTGTTGGTGTTGTATCAAGTTTATTGTACCTTTCAATTTGTTTCGCCAGTGAGAAATTTTCAAGCACTATAAGAAATTCATTGATTAAAAATTTCTGATAATTTTTTCTGTTGTTGAATGGGCCTGCCTGTTAACTGGTTGTTGATCATGCCAGACCAAATGTTCACTGAAAATCGTTGCTGAAAATTTGATTTAACTGCAGCATATCGATTTTCTTCAGACCACAGTGTGAATTCCCTGTTGTTTATGGCATTACAGGTAAAAGCAGCTGTCTGAAACTGGTATGAACAGAATTAAGTGGTTATTATTCTTGCCCCATTGACAAAACTGCAGTTGTCTAGCATGGACACCAAGCAGGAGCTGTTGGAACAACTTTCTGGACATGATACAGTCCGTGATATAGTTTCTGGACATGATACAGTCCTCCATACTGTACTTTGTTGAATCGTGGAATGTACTTTGTTGAATCATACTGGAATGATGAGTAGTATAGAAATTTTTTGTGACCTCGTTGTAGGACTAAGGTTGATATACCTAAAGAATATTTCTCTTTCATCACAATGTACTAGTTGATGCTCAGATGAAACATGAGCACTGGAAAGTACCATTCTCATGAACATTATTAAAAAATTACAAAATACTTTATGGTTTGGAGATACTCGTCCAGGATACCTATGTCGGTATTCTTCCACCGCAGCTGGAGCACTTCCATCGCAAAAATCATATCAGCATATTCTGCATGAAACACATCATTTTCAAAGCACAGAATTCAAAATGGAATTTCACTCTTTTAAATTAATAAAATTATTAATAGAGTATAATAACCACAAAAACACTACTAATTAATTCTCAAAAATAATTAAACACAATAAACACGTAACATGTAACCACATTTTTATGACAGTAAATTGTATTTAAAGGATACAGTAAGTATTGCTTACGTTTTTTTTTTTTTTTTTATTACAGCATTTGTAACTTTTTTTTAATAGTATATTAATTATTACCTGCATTAGTGTAGCTGGACCTAAATATTTATCACCATTCCACCAGTAAGCAGGACAACTAGTGGTGCAGCATGCACAAAGTATGCAGTCAATCATACTATCCTGTTAAAATTAAAAACGCTGTAGTTAGCTTTTTTGATACAAAAAAATATATACTTTATATTTACAAAAGATTTCATGAATCAGTTTTAAGATTATTCATGTTTCTAACTATAGAATAAAACTATTTCTTGAAGACTGTTCAATCAACTTCTATAAAATAAATATTATTAACTAATAATAGATAATCTTATTAGCTAATAACTAAAGATTAATATCAATCCCCTAAATTTCATCTGATGATATTAAAACAGTAAATTTTATGCTCAATACTGAACTAGCTAGCTGTTACTTAAATAATAAGATTCAGCTAAGAAGAGAAGTAAGATAAGCAGTAATTTTGTCAGTTTATGTACACAAATCTGTTTAAGGTCTTATATCCATTTTTTGTAAAAAAAAATTCTTTCACAGATTACATAAAGGACATATGTTCATAATCATTCATAACAATAAGGACCTAATCTCTTCAATAATATTTCAGTTGCTAGCAGCTGATAATCTTAAAATGTTTCAACTGAAAAAAAGCGATTTCTTCTCAGTAAATTTATGAAAATTGCCTGCAGACTTTAAAAACAAAACATTACAATCGAAAATAACATTAAAATATCTCCAAAAATGATATATAAGGCTGTTTTTCAAAACTCTATTTAAAAATTTTCCTTTTTTTAAAGTAGTAGTTATTTTAAAAATAAATAAAAATTAAATTATCGGAGATTTATAACAGAATGTAATACAAAGTAAAAACATATAAGTGATAAAAAACAAACTCTAACAAGATGCTTCAAAAAATATTCTGTGTAAGATGAATAAAAAAATGTATTGACAAAATAACATCAGATGATTTAAACCATAGACTTTCCACATGTAAAATTTTTTCTGGTAAAATATTAGATTCCATTTTTGTAATATTTTGTTCATGATTATCTTTCTTAAAAAACTAACCCCCAAGAAAAATTATATATGTATACATTTCATTATTGAGCTTAAATAATTATGGAAAAAATAAAAGCTAAGACCTATTTACATGAAGTAAAAGAATAATTAATAAATATATTTTTTGACTATTAAGCGATCATCACAAGCTAATAAGAAGAAATTAGTAAGTCACAATCATACGGTTATTAACCCTAAGACAAAACCCTTGAATCCAGTCTGTCTTTAGATAAGGTTGATAATAGAAGGGAGTAAAAATGGAAGTTAAAAAGCTTATTTTGAGTTCTTAGTATCTCCCATTTCCTTTTAGTTATATGAATAGCTATTTTAGATGTTATATTTATTTTTTTATGGTATAATTTGATTACATGTGATCCTTAAGAAGTTTTTTTAGGTAAAAAAGGTAAAATCATAGAGAGACATGCCAGCCATATGATAAAACTTGGAACTGTGTCTCAACCACCCTACTGTATTTTAAAAATGACTATAATTGTAGTTATATTTTTCCTTTTAATGTTAACCAATGTCAAGCTTGTTATTGATTAACTAGACCTCTTGGCCCATTACAAGGTATATTCCTGAAATTTATTACTATAAATAGATAAAGGTGTTAATGGGATTTCCTGTCTGTACCTGCAGCTACAAAACAGCAAATCCAATTCCTGGTAATTAGTTAATTATAGAATTGTTCATAATTTTTATTTTTTTCTGTTGTTTCTTTTTTCTACCTTCTACTGATTCTTTTAACACCAGTTTAATCACCTTTCTCCTCATGTCTAGCCTTTTCTATTCTGAATCGTTCAAATTAAGCCTAAATTCTCATTCATTTTTCTCATTGCATCATTTTTCATCTATTTGTCAATTTTATTTTCTTCACTTTCCTCCAAGCCTACATTTCAAATGCCTTCAACCTTTATTTGTCCTTATACCTTAGCATACTTCTTTTATATTCATGCATTAGTACCACTAATATTTCACAAAACACTTTTTCAAATCTAATTGTAACTTTTATTGCTGTCATCAAGATTTGACTGTTTTACGCTATTTACCATTCCTTTCTGTTCTGTTTTAATCTTTTAACACCACATAATGACTACGTCCTTATACCCTCATATATTTGCTTTATAAACTCCAATCTTTGTATTCCTGTAAAGATTTTACCTCCTCATCCTTCTTTCACTAAATTAATTAAAACTGGATGTTTTAATAAACGACCTATGACCATAGTATGCCACTTCACAGGATTCTCTCATAAACCTCTCTCCTCTTCTGTTCATCTTATGATTTCTCATTTCATATTTTTTAAGCTTTTAATTCCTAACATTTTTTCTGTAAAAACATATTTCAAAGTCCTCTTCTATTTTTTCTTTTCTACTTTATCTACTGTCTACATTTTGCTACCATAAAGCACTTTGCTCCATATAAAGATTTGCTCCACTTTTAAGATTATATTTTTAATTCTTAGATCTGTGTTTGATAATAAGAGGTCTTTTGAGAAAAAATGGCCTCCTTGCAGTGCCAATAAATATTTTATATCCACTTCTATCTAGCCCTTATAGTTGAAAGCGATTAAGGATTACATTAAATTAATTAGTGACATATTACCAAATAAAAACCTAGTGTTGTAATTTTATAACCTGTTTTATGTATGAAAATAATTGGTTTGCATTCACCTTCAAAATTAAGAGATATAATAAAAGATCAATATATACCTTAAATAAGTAACTTTTATACTCACTAGATTACTGCGATCTTTAATACTTTGCATAAATTGATGTTCACCAGGAGTAAATGAATCTTTACGTATTAAGTACGGTTTAATGGATTTGTATTGTTTAAAAAAGTTACTCATATCTGTAATCAAATCCTTTATTACATACAAATGTGGCAGAGGATAAATACTAGTTACTTTACCAGGAGTCCCATCAATTTCACTGAAAAAATATAATTAAGAAAATAGTGAAGATAACCGATTTAAGTGTAATTTACATAATTACATTTTCTTTTAACTATGTGGGTAGAAGTTATTTTCTACTTTTAGAACAAATAACTTTACTATCTGCTAAAGTAAATAAGCAAAGATGTGGAGTAATATGTTGCCCATTAGAGGTTACAATGAATTGTTAGCAAGATAAAAAAAATAGATTAGTATTTACATTAGCAATAATTTAGAACAGAGTCAATAAAGATGCAGGTGACCTGACATTAGACTCCCATTATTGTTCACAAGAATAACAAGCATCCTATGTTACCTCAATAAAGAAGATTGTTTTTTGTTGCTATTTTCAATAAACTGAAAATAGCAACAAAAAACCATCTTAACATGGTGTTATACTAACACCATGCTAACATATTAGTATATAACACCATGCTAACCCCACCAAAATGGAAATTATGTTCAGCTAACAGTTGACACCTTCATTCTGTTTCACAGAAACTAGCTGCATAAAAATCATTATTTGCATAGAAAGCAGCTTCAGCTGGTGTCATTTCAAATGCTTTTCATCCAACACAGCTAGTGGAAAGACTGAAATATATAAAGTAAAATCTAATATAATCATTCTATACGAGTATATAAAGTTTCCAATAATTAGGTGAAATTTTCAAGTTTTCTTTTTAAATTATTCATTTGAATCTTTCATTCATTTAATATTTATAACAATTATTTTTATTTACGTAGTAAAATTATAATCTATTTGTATAGGCCTATTTAAAATTTGTTACAAAACTACTTCCAGTAATTTCTAGAAAATGATTCTAAATTCTAAAAAAAAACTGATGTTGAAAAGCAGCTTTTTGAGGTTTGAAATAAATTTACTCTGTTAAATATCCAATAATCAAATAAAACTTCTTGAAAAAATTTGAAAAGAATATTATGAGAAATTTTTTAATTTAATACACATTATTTGACCTGTAGAGTAGAAATCTGTTTAAAATTTTTGTCTAGTCATAACTTGAGTAGTTCATATGATATGATTATGATTATGACTAGTTTATGTTTGTATGAATTTTTTTTCCCATTATTTTGATAAAGTTAAGTATGACAGAAACTTCCTAATATAACTGTTTTATTTAAAGTATAGGCATAACTTTAGAATTATTTGTGTAATTTTTACAGGCAACCAAATAAAAAAAAATAAAAAAGAGTAAATTTAATTGGCTTTCCTTCACATTTTATTTTGTAGAAAAGTTCAGTGATGTAATATTGTATAGGATAAATAGAAATTTGATTGGGAGTTAAATAAGACCATCTTGTTTTTTACATTAGATAGTTATTTAAGCTTGAAACTCATCAGCAAGACATCTAGTATAAATTCTATTTCTATGTCTTTATAGAACTTTATAAATGTTAATTAGAATTTTGAGAAGAAAATATTAGATATACATCAACAAAATTTTGAAATTTGATCCTCTGTGCCTGAGATGGGGATCATTAGTAATTATGGTAAAAGTACTGACAATTCCTATTATAATACTTCAGAACTCCCTCAGTTAATATGGGGGAAAATTTAAATAAGTTATTTAAACCATTATTTTTAAAATTATATTACTTTCAGAGATGAGTGTATGGTACTATAGAAATTTGGGTTCTCTTTCCCCAGATATTTTCCTAGCTCTTTCAATCAACAAAAAAGATGAGTCAAATTGCAATTATAAAATTGTCTATGTTGATAGTTTATCTTAATGGTTTTATACTTATTGATTTCTGATTTTTTTTTAACCTTTTTCATGAAGTTTTCTGCTTTTGAAATTAAGAAAAGTAATCGATGTTGAAGCAATACCCGTTTAAAATTTGAAATGAGCTTCCAGCTTATTTTAGTAGTCAATCTTTTTTCGAGACACCTGCATATTTCAAAAAAATATCAAGTGAAAAAATTAAAGGTCTCATTAACATTTGAATTGACATCTACATAGAATACTTTTTATTAATTTTGATCCGGAATATCCCTCCTATGCCTAATATAAGTTGTTTAGAGGAATATATTTCTTTGTATTCTACTTATTCAATGAAAATATATAAGCTTCTATGAAAGTGTATTGTTAGCACAGCAAAAATCACAAAGGTGAAACCACAAAGTGCTGTACAACAGCAGTACAACAATTAAGATGTACTTACGTTAAGCATGCCAAACAATTCACACCTCCAATATTCATTGCACAGGATCCGCAAATACCCTCACGGCATGATCTTCTAAATGCAAGAGTTGAATCAATAGAGTTTTTTATATTCATCAATGCATCTAATACCATAAATCCTTTAAAACTGAAAATTATTACAGCATGAACATTATTAAAAAAGGTAATTGTTTTAATAATATAATTTAAAAAACAAACATATATGTAATAAAACAGTTATGACATTTATAGAATTAATTGTAATGATTAAAAAGAAATACTTTGAAAGAAAGAATTTTTCAAATTTCGCCAATTACCTCATTATACATAACAAAAGTTTAAAAAGTAATTTAGAAATATATAATAATAAACTTAAATAGGAAAATATTTTATTTACAGATGAAACTAACATACACTGATGAAAGACTGGATAAATTTTGTCATTTCAGTTTTAATAGCTAGCTTATTATGACATCAGTTTTAAGATCCAATGTTGTATGTAATACATTAATATTAGTTATATTTATAATTATATTTTAACAGTTGATAATTAAGCCATGAAATCGAAAAGTGCTTTATATATATTGGTAAGTTTTATATTAAGCTTTGCTACTTTGATGAGTTAAAAGATAATTTTTGTTTTATATATCATAGCTTAATAGTTAAGATATAAATTTTATATCATAGCTTAATAGTAGAAGGAGACAAAAATAAGACATCACTCACTCAAAGAAATGACTTTTCTCAAGACAAACAAAATATCCCCAATCAGACCTACTATGGAAAGTTACGAGTGAACTAGTTTTCCATTCACTTCTTCACTTAGCTGAATTTTTAGTTCATTTATATTTCCAAAAATAAAAAAAATAAAAAACAGGAGAATCTGTAATTAATTATTATATTTTATTGAATTGTATTCCAAATAAATCAAGGAATAGAATAAATGGCTGTTACTTCCAGTAGCTTCCTGTTCGATCTATTGGAACAATCTGCTATAACAAAAAAAACTCCTTTTATAAAATTTTTATTTATTTATGAGCAAACAAAAAATAATTTTTTTTATTAAAACATATAATGCCATGCTGCAGATTAACTAAAGCAAATATTAAGTTTTGTAGATAAAAAAAAAAATTATAAAGTACTTAAATTAACTTTCCAAGCATATGAAGACAAAAATGGTAAGGGATGCAATGAAATAAACTCAACTGACTAAAATAAATATAAAAATATCAAACTTTCAGAAAACTGAATTGAGGAAAACGCATTGCTAAGAAACAATTATAAACCCAAATTGAACTCTTTGTCTTTTCACAATGTAGTTAAAATTCAGACATGAAAAATAAATTGATACCTATTGCTAAGTACAGTATGTAATTTAGAGACCCCAACCCTTCTGCAGTCTTATAACCACAGACTTCTGCTATATGTTAAATTTTCTAATTAAGGCATTGTATTTAAAATCTATTTTATATGATGTAGCTGGAAGCAGCATATCCATTCAGCAAAAATTAAAAGAAGAGATATCCATTCAAATGAAATTAAATCTCATTTAAATGAGTTTTTCATCAGTGATGTGACAAAGTTGTGAAATATTTTGTTAAATTTTCAGAGTCAGGAAATATGTAATATTCCAGAAAGAAGTTTTGAATATTAAAGGATTTTGTGGTTTAAACTGGAATCAAGGTAGGTCACATACTTCAGGAGAATGGAGTGTTAATTATTTGCCATAGGTGTGATGATGAGTCACAAAATCTTTAGATTGAAATGAAGAATAAGAAATCATTAGAACTGTAGTCTACTACTAAACAGCTTTTGAACAGGATGTTATTGGAATATATGCAAACATATAAGTTGTGTGGTAGAAATATGGATGTTGTGTGCAAATTAACAGGAGTCAAATGTACAAGCACAATCACTGTCTAATGATGGGACTGCAAAGAATATTTTCATTGTAACAATCTGAAGTTAGCAAAGGGTAAGTATTTTCAAAAAAAAAAAAAAAAAAGGTGTGAAGAGATGCAGTGTAAGAGAATTAAACTAATATTTATTAGTTACAGTAACTAAAATCTCAAGAATTTACATTAAAGGAAAAACTTTTATGAGGTCGAGTTTCCAATTAATGAGGATTATGAGTAAATGGAATGGAGGAGAAAGGTTCTGCATGGCATATGAATGATCTGCAAGACTAAAAATTAATTGATTAACTTTTTTAGTATTGTGTAACAAATTATTCATTGGTTTTATTTTTTATTGAAATATTACATAACCACTATCATTAAAAATAGAGTAGATATTACTTTATAAGTAAATGCAATTATTTACTTCAATAAATATTGAAGTGTAAGGGCATTTTTATTGTAACTATATTAGATTAGTAGTATATTAAACTAAGATTGGTAGATGAGATTCCATTAACCCACAGGGTTGGTCTAGTGGTGAACGCGTCTTCCCAAATCAGCTGATTTGGAAGTCGAGAGTTCCAGCGTTCAAGTCCTAGTAAAGTCAGTTATTTTTACACGGACTTGAATACTAGATCGTGGATACCGGTGTTCTTTGGTGGTTGGGTTTCAATTAACCACACATCTCATGTATGGTCGAACTGAGAATGTACAAGACTACACTTCATTTACACTCATACATATCATCCTCATTCATCCTCTGAAGTATTATCTGAAATGTAGTTACCGGAGGCTAAACAGGAAAAAAGGAAAAGATGAGACTCCATTATTTTTTTTTTTGAGGTTTTTGGGGGGATCAACTACTCTTCCCACTTCAAAAAGAAAAAAAATATAACTTAAATTTAAAAATGTTCATAGTTCAATGAACTAGCACTGTTAACTTTTTCTTGCTTACAAATTGATCAAGTGCAGAAATTAATCATGATAAATTTGGATTCTTGAACATATGACAAAAGTTTTTTGGTTTACCGCCTAGGCTTTCCTTTCGGCCATCCTTTCTTGCACCTTTTTTCCATTCTTCTCATGGCCTCAACCAATGATGACAACATGTGAGGTCTTGGACATGGCATCTTCATCCCTTTCTGATATCAATGTTCTGCAGCTGATATCAGGTGATGACAGCTATCTAAGCTGTCTAACTGCACCATCTAGGTGCAGTTAGCATTGTTGTTATTGAATCAAAACTCACAAATGATACATTTTCAGCGGCTGATGAACTCAAGTCAGTTTCTAAAGGTATACTTGGGGCAGCTGAAATACACGCCCTCTCCGTAGCTGCCCTCTGGGCTTTAGATGGTTCTACAGGTAGAGATTGTATATCGTTTGTGTCTGGTGCTTTCTCTATTACTTGTACCTCCACTGCACTGCTCTCACATTTCTCCTGTACTGTTGCCACACCCCTTGTGACTTGTTGACGGAGAGATTTTTTTCTTTTTCCAGATGTATTATTATCTTTATGTACTACGTTGGTTGGTGGTGTCATGGTTGCAGGTTTTGCAGATTCTTTACGCTGCGCAAGTACGTTTCCTTGTGTCAACAGTGTCGGTCTGGGAATGCGTCTTCATAAGTTTTAATTATGAGGTTATGCATAAGTAGTTGTTGATCGAGGTGTTCTAAGGTTGATAATTTTCTTCGCTTCAGGATAGCTTACCTTTTGAAGCGTTTTAACCTCCTGAATGGCCATTTCTAATTTATACACTGGGCAGTTCCTTGATCGGCAGTTGTGGTGCCCTTTGCAGTTAATACAGACTGGGGGATCTTTGCATGGATCACCCTCATGTGTTTTCATTCCACACATGCAGATTTCTGGCACTTCACACGTGGCTGCAGTGTGTCCAAAACGTTGACACTTAAAACATCGCATGGGCTGCGGAATGAGTACACGTACTTCAAGCTGATATATGCCAGCTCATACTTTTTCAGATTCGGTCTATTAATGGTCAACACATGCGAGGCTGAAGGAAGAACCTCACCATTTCATCTCATGGTTAGCCTACGGCACTGAATCACTCCTTGACTCGACATTCGCTGTACTATTTCTTCTTCTGTACAATTTAGAAGATCTCGGTAAACAACTCCTCTCGATGAGTTAAGCGTACTATGCGGTTGCACAGATACTGCAAATTCATCGATCTTCTTCAAAGACTGAACTTTTTGGCTTTGACTATCATTTACAGTTTCGACGTGCAATCCATTAAGTTTTTCAAATCTTGACAGGACCACCAGCACAATTAGTAATCTCTCTGGCTATTAAAAATGGACTAACCTTTTGGAAGTTTCCATTCACCCGAGTAATAACTAAAAATCTTGGTTTGGGCGCATTATTGCCAAACAAAGCTTTCCTCAAGTCTCTACTGATATTGTCAGCATCTTTCCTTATTTTATCTGTGGTTTATTTTCTCTTTCCTTATTTTCTACGTTTCCGCTTCGCTTGTGGTGAATCGGCTGTTTCTAAACGTGCATCCTCTGCCACGTTAATTTGTTCAAGGTGTTCCATCACGTTTTGTCCCTTCTGTAGCAAAGCTAGCCGCTTGGGTACACTTCCACACCAGGGTTACTAACCTTGGAGGTCCAATCCGGTAGCCCAGTGGAATCAGCATATGTCCTGGCAGAAAGCGGATCCGCAATCTCTGCACTGACTGCAGGCAACTACTCACCGAAGCTTTCAGAGCTCCCATTCACCGACATACATGAACACCTTCGCTACATGCTTGCCATCGCAGGGGGCATGTGGACATCAAAAGGGTCTCCGTTACACCTACAATAACATTGACCCTGGCCGCCACATCCCCTGCTCTAAAAGTGATATAAGTCCCATTTCCAAATCATATTATTGTTCATGATCTGCAGGTGGCAGAAAAAATCCAGTCTATCATGGTGTCCTGAAGGTGGAAACAAGTCAAAAAAGAAAAATATTTTCAAAGTTACTCGGAGCCCGTTAGCCAGCTGTATGTATTGTACATATAGCCCTGGACGTGGAACGTAGATGTTGTGTTCCGGACGTGGGGATTATCTGTCTAGGGCATTATTATTATTATTCCTTTACTCTAAGGGGCCTCCCCCCTTACCGGCAGGAAGTCTGGTATGGCAGGTCAGCCCCCCCCCCCCCCGGTTGGATCTTTTCATTCTTTATTGCCCACTTTTTAATAGGGGTACTCCATTATTGGATTGCCCCCACCGGTATCGGGTCTTTTCGTTTGTATCCCCTAAACTAGTCTCTCTTGGAGTCCTCAGTCGATCATCAGAACCGTCATGCTCTCCCGATTGGGGCTATCAAAACCAACACTAAAACTCTCTTCTTCTACCTTCCGTATCTTTGCATCGAAGTACCTCCCTAGAGCATTCCTCCACTTCAGTCACTCTGCGACGTTATCATAAACGGGACTACATCCTCTGGCTCTAAATTTTCAATACCAGCCCGACTACGTGTTTCAATCCATTCCTCACACTTTAAGAGGGTGTGCTCAACCGAGTCCTGTTCACCACAGTGCATACAGTCAGGCGACTCCCTCCTCCCAATTCCATACAAATACACTTCAAAATTATCGTGACCAGATAACATTTGCGTCAGGTAAAAACTGATACTCTTAAATCGGGAATTAATCTCCTCGTCCATCCAGCCTTGACACCCAAGTTCCATCTGTCTTGACGTACTCTTAGTGTTTCATTTCTAATTTCAGCACTGTCATCACCTTCATACTCATGGGCGCGCTCAAGAACCAAAAAGTCCATGGGGAAAGTCCCGGCCAGTACACATACCGCGTCATAAGAAGCCATCCGATATGCTGCCACCACACCTAACAAGGTTCTTCGATGAATTCTCTCTAGTCTGACTCGGTTCCTCTGTATACCAACTGCATCCTTCCAAACAGGCGCGGCTTATAACATAATGGAAGAAACCGCCGACATAATGGCTCGATATTTAGACGGCCGCGGTGCAACCTGTGAAGTCATCAGACGACTTAATGCCTTAAGAGTCCCTTCAGCCCTTTCACAGCGCTCCTAAACGTGTTCACTGAACCGTAGTGACTTGTCAATTGTCACACCAAGGTACTTCACCTTAAGGATTTCTTGTATGCGGCGATTCCCGACCACCAACCTTACGGGTGGTCTCTCAACCATACATGAATCAAATCAAGCGCAGCATTGCCCCTGTGCAGGATCCTCCTGCTCCGTCCTATCACTAATCATAAGGACTAAATCATCCGCATAAGCAATTGACTGCGTGTGCTGTGGCAACCAAACACCCAATATGTCGTCAAAAACAATGTCCCAAAGGAGCGGGTCCAACACTGAACACTCCTCCAAACATCTGGAAACTGAAACACCCTTCCAAAGTATTAATGCCCTTATTTACCAAGGCAGACATTGTAACGTCCCAAGGCACGGAACCAAACGCGTTCCGGATATCCAAGAACACCAAAACAGGGATACCTCTCGTCCTACATGTGCCTTGTCTAACCTCCTTAGGTCAGTATACCACTCGTGATACAACTTAAATGGCCGATCTGCCTGGCGTGAAACCATATTGATTTTCATGTACGCCACCTTCTCTGTTGATATCCTCCATGATTCTTGACGCCAAAAACCTCTCAGTAACTTTACCCAAATTGTTAAGGAGACATAACGGTCTAAACCCTCTGGCTACGTCATCAGCACCACCTTTCAGAAGGAAGACAAGCCGCCCTTTCTTTCAACAGGCTGGGAATGTCCCACCTTCCAGTTCTTTATCAAAAATGTCTACTATGGCCCATGGCACCCTACCGATTACGCCCTTTAGCACCTTGGCCAGGATTCCGTCCGGCCCCCGACTTTTCACATTCCCCAGCCTGTTTATTGCTATGATAACTTTCAACAGTATATCTTCTTCACTCAAAAACTGGAGGGCCAACTATTCTTCGTTCGGCGCAACGCAAGAGTCTTTCCACCTTACACTTAGGCCTATCCATCGTCAATACAGGGAGGCGCATACCAAATCTTTTCATCACAATGTGGTAGGCCCTACCCCAGGGATCCCTATCCAAATCCTCGCAGAGCTCTATCCATTTTTTGGGTTTTACTGTCTTAATCTCAAAATTGAAAGAACATCTGCGATCTCTATAATCTCGAGCAACCTCAACGTACTCCGCCCTATCATTTCGACGCAACCGCTGCATACGTCTCCGGCTAGATTGTACCTCGCTCCGCATCTGCGCAATTCTTGGGGTCCACCAATATACCGGCTTGAAACCCTGATACTTCATCTCGAACCGTGCAATCTCATCTTTGATATTTTCTTGAAGTCCCTCTGGAGTTAAATTCAACTGAACAATCACGCTCTCTACTACTCTATTTACAAACATGTCCACCTCCCAGTTGGACAGCCGGAAAGGCGGGCCACCGATCCTTACTTTCAATGCCGGATCTTGCAACTCAATTGACGTGGCTAGATGGTCACTAGCAATATCCTCCATAAGCACCTTCAAGCAGCAAAGCTTCCGATCCCACCGACCATCCAGAATAACGAGATCAAGGACTGAAGAGTGTTCCCTAGCCGTGTACGTAGGAATACCACCATTTAAGCAATAATAAGTCACCCAGAATTATGACCCTTCTTCTTGCTCGAGCGACCAGTTTATGTAACCTATTCATGAACTCGGCATAACGGGAAATGTCACAATTTGGAGTAATGTACACTCCGACAAGTACAGCCGGAGCTAACTCCAAGGTTATCAAGCCGTTTCTCTCTCTGCCAGTCTCCAACGAACTCTACCACCAACATCACGGATGACATCATTTCTATCTGCACACCAGCCATTACCAGACGCGACATACTTTTTCGGTTCAGAAGTGATAAAATCAACATCCATCCATTTAGCCAACTCCTCGGTCAAATCATGCGAGAGAGGGCTACGATTAGCATTCGTTAAAAGAAATTTAATAATCTATTCCTGATTGGCAGCCTAAGCCTCCGCTGCGAAGATCAAATCTCTAACATTCACACAACGGCCTTGAAATGACCGTCCTTGCCACATTTAAAACAGGCCCTGCGTTTATCAGGACCCGTACAGCCAGCAACCCTGAGGCCCACCAACCAACATCTATAACATCTTACTATGTCTTCACTGAGGGCAGTTCTACATGAAACCCATCCAATCTTCAGTCTCAGGTTCTGCGCTAAGTGATCTGCCATATTAGCAGGAGCCAACATAGAGGCCACCTTGGTGCTACCAAACGCAGGCCTTATAGAAATCCGCTGGAGTTGTACCAGTTCCGGCCCTGCAGCCGCCCTGAGAGCCGGAGTAACGTCCTCCTCCGTGGAGAGCTCATCAATGTTCCGAATAATAATTTTCTTTGTGCGCACTCTACTCGTACAGCTCACCTTGACACCTTCTATCCCAGCAACTGTCTTCCTCTGCAGATCCTCCGCACCTCGTCAATCGTCTTTCACTCTGATGAGCACTGCTTGGCCCTTCCTTAGTGGCAATATCTCTGCAAGCTCACCATCCACTCCATCCTTCACTGGTTTTAACAAGTCAGTATAGGTTCTATTTTGAGCCGTTACCGCTACAGTCTTCGAGGGTGAGCCCTGAATACGTTCAGATGATTTTGTCCGGCCCACTCCTTGATCGAGAAACACCAGTATCTTTAACAACTTCCTCCTACCGACATAATCCAGTAACTTCTTCAGTAAGGACTCAGTTCTACCACCTGAAGCGCCAAAAACCGTCTTGTTGTTTAATTGTTCAAATAATCGACCAATGCCATGTTTCAAATCCTCAGCCATCTTATCGTCGCTCTGTGTGGATTCAACCACTACCACAGACACCATGTGAAATTTCAACTCAATTTCTTCACCAATGAGAACCTTAGTCTGCGGTTTAAATGCGAACATCTGTCCCGCTTTCAATCTGTCCCTTTCTGCCAGACTTCTAATGCCAGGAACCCAGATTCCAGGAACTTCCAGCCAGATCGATCACAACCGCTATTTCCTTATCCACACTATCAAAGCAGGAACCCCTCCCTCTTGTCTTCCACATAACTATAAGCAGCTTTAGGCCAGCGTTTAACTGTTAGACTCACTACCTCATCATCCTCGACTCCATTGTTAATCTTCCGTAAAATATCATTATCTGACTTCGCACCAGTCTGTCTTGCAGTCTCCGGAGTGCTTATCTCCAGTGATCTCTTAGACAAGGCCATTTTAAATCCAACTATCTGCTTGACTGTATTATACATATCTAATTCAACTTGTTTAATTTTCCCTCTTTGTATTTTTATCAGTCGACTTGTGCAGAATACGAGTTGCAGTCTCCAATTTACAAATCCACTCCACTAGCTCGTTGTCCGGGTCTCTTTCCTCAGTACGAGGAGGACGCCGTCTCTTCCGGCCTCCTAGGCCTATTATCACAAGTATCCACTACTGGCGTAGCTTCTATGGCCAACGGTAATGTAACTTCAGATGCAACCTCTTTCACTCTCCTTGTTGGTCGACGCCTCTCCTCTCACCGGAGAACGATCCCAGGACCTTGCCGGGTTTAAATGGATTTCCATTCATATTCTTCGACTTCCAGAAGACAGATGGAAGCTCAACAACCTCAGATTATAAGTAAATTATTGAAAAATTTACTAAGCAACAAAAGCTTTAGGCACAAGTTATACAGTATCTTATCTACCTAAACGAAATATCAATCTTTACTCAATAATTAACCTTTATAACTCATATAATTAAACCTTAACCTACGCTCGCTAACCTTGACTAGCAACCTTAACCTGATTAGCGCTAACCTTGTCTAGCGAGCGTAGGTTTAGTTTGGTTCGATTATATTTATGCATTTAAATTTATATATATATATTTATTTATTTAGTAATTTGCATTAATTTATTATACAGTGCACCTTCAATTTACGCGGGAGTTACGTTCCGGAAAATTTCCCCGTATAATAAAATCGAGTAAATTGAAATTCACATTTAATGAAGAAATACAGATTTTGTTTCTTGTTAAGTTATACAGTAAATGATAAACGTAAATTACTGTAGTTTTACTATTTTATTATTACAGTATCATTAAATTATTTTAATGATATTTAATGAATTATATTAATCCAAAAATACAAGTTAGGTTCTTGTTAAGTTATGCAGAAAATTACTGTATTCAAAATATACTATACTTTATTTTACTATTACAGTATTATTGTAATTATATAACTACAGTACAATGTATGTATTTAAAAATAAAAAATACTATTTATTTAATTTTTTCTTTCAGTAGCACCATCTAACAACTAAGTACAGATCGGCTGCGGGCATCTTTTTTGAAAAGTACCAAAACATGTAACTTTAAATATTTGTAAATTGTTTTTTGTATCAGTTTTAAATGTTTCAGTTTTAACTAAAACGGCATACACACAACACTGGTCAGCTGTTAACATTGCCAACTTATGTAACAAATGTTTTCTTGTTTAGTTTAATTTTACTTCTAGATTTTTTGAAATAGTTAGTTTTTCACACCGTGTTTTATTTTAGATAAAATTTCTTACACTTCTGTTTGTTTTTAGCTGACTTTACTTCACTGATTTGCTGTGAATTAAATTTATCTACTGTGTGTAACAAAGTCCCTATCCGTAATATAAAATTCATGTTGGTAACACTGTATACCATCAGTTGACTGTGAAGGTTAATTTGCTATTATCGTTTGCTCATTTAGTTCTAGGTTGGTTAGAAGTTGATGTTATTTTCAGGTAATCATTGAGAAATTTGATTTGTTTAGTATTAAATTAGAATGGCATACTCAATCGAATATTCAATTGATTGAAACGCAGAGGAAAACATGAGAGATTCGTTTGCGTTTTGATAAGAAGGCTCCATATGATTAGTAGTAAGATTCCAAAGGGATTTCCCTCCGAATCGGGCATCAATTCGAAACGATCTAGACGTCCATTCGATTGAATTGCTCTGATGTTTGGAAATCTTGTTTACGATCTGCTCAACAAGGTCTTCCGAAAAATATTCCCTGTTGTTCACTTTAGAAAATAATGAAAACAGATCTTGGGTTTAAAACTGCTTGTGTTAATGAATTTTTGTGACAGGGATATGACTTATCATGGAAACCAGTTTTCTTTTGCGACGAGTAATCATTACTTGAGTAGTACATCTCGGAATTTGTATTTTTGGTCTAAAAACCTCCACTTTTATGAAGAATTCTTAGATCACCCACCACATATGTTGTGGGCAGCAAAATCTTTCAAGGTCCGTTTTTTTCTGAAGGTGTTGAGTAACATTTCATACTTGACACGCTTGAATGTTATTTTATTCCTAGGCTTTAAAAGATTGATACGGAATTAACTGCCATTTTATAACAACTTGGGACTCTCCTACTCGTTATACCAAATCCGTAAGTGCCTATTAAATGAACATTTTGAATAGGTGATAGGGAAGGGCTCTAAAATTCCGTGGCCGCCTAGAAATCCAGACTTAGCCTGTGACAGCTACCTTTGTGGCATAATCAAAAAAAATCTCCCATTTGTGACTAAGTAGTGGTAATGAATTGAAAACTACGTATAGACACTGAAGAGCACAAAGATGTAATTTAAAGTAAGGTTTACGTGTGAAGAACTAATTAC